>NW_026462951.1:0-60010 GCF_021730395.1 Mercenaria mercenaria | reverse complement strand
CGAGGCTCCACTGCCAACAACATCAGGCATCAATGTTGGGCGGTTACCAAAACCGCCTTAAACCAGCGGTTTTAACCGGATAAAACCGCCCCGGTCAATAATCCCTGAAGAGGTCAATACCGGTCAATACTGGTCGATTGGTCAATACTGGTCAATAGGTCAATACTGACTGTTAAGATATTTTGCAAAGTTTATAAACAATTCTAACACGACCAGCAAATAACCTACATACATGCAGAGCAATATCCATCTCGGGTTATTCTGCAATAAACCATTCGCGTGCAATGACGTCATCCGATCCAGGTTGGTAAATACTGGTTGAATTTCTACTGGTCATTGAACATTTTCTGTTAGATTAGATTACAAAGATACATTATTTTTCTACAAAAGTGTCACAAAAGTGTCACAAAAGTGGAAAAACTGCTAATTTAAATGAACTTAATTTGTAGAAAGTATTTCATACACTGTATAGGAGTAAGTGTTTGATTCACAAGTGATAAATCTAATTATTTTTACTGGTATCTGGAACAACTGATACGTATTGGACCTTCCTGATGTTATTCATTTCTTGAAATTGGTGGTGGAATTCTATACTTAAACAAAATGATTATAATAAAAAGGAAAAAAAGACATTTAGGTATTTTATTGAGATATACTTTGGTATACGCTTTCATTTAATTACCCATAATTTATAATCTAACGGTTAACATCGAATGATCAATCAGACACATATATATTTTTTAATAAACTGTGACTGTCAGTAACAGATCAAAGGATTATAATTATGGGATAACTTTCTTATAAAAAGGTGAAACAAATAATTATGATGTATTCTATGGTCATCGATCAAAATGCTGTCTTAATTGATCTTACCATTTTTTAAATAACATAACATAACATATAAGTGCAGCAATACTCTTGGTTACTATTTGCCGAGCTGTCAGTTTTAATCACTTGACTATAAACTAAATGTTTGGCTTTATCAAATGTTCAAAGTATTTAAATATTTTTGTTGATATATAGGGATTTCTATATGCATCAAATAATAAAACACCGTTTCAAAATGTTCTTCATGATATGTTATGTTATGTTATGTTAAGTAAAATACTCTTTTGTATAGATAATATATACGTAATTTAGTTGTGCAAGTAATCTATAACGTCTGATGAAAGTAATGCACGAATAATTTATAAAATAAAAAATAACATCGATGCTTATTTAAACAGCAAATTGATTAAAACTTTCAACATTATTAGATATTAAAGATATTTAACACTCAAAGACTTTCCCTTTTTGAAAATATATATTATATATATAAACAACCTAACGTATTTTCTGCTTAAATTATGACATTTTCGAGCTATTTTACAAATAATTTCCAATAACTACCGTTTTTAGTCATTTATATTGAAAGACATCATTACCAAGAATTCTTTGTTGTTAGTATTTTCTTAAACCCTTCTATTTCTATATCGTCAGCATTTTCCTAATCGCCTCTATCAAAGAAGTATAAAATACATTTAATTTTATAGCTCTTTGCCTCTATATATAATATTGTCAGCATTTTCCTTCTTTGTGTATATTGTCAGCACTGCGCGTCAGCATTTTAGCCTGTGCCGACCTATGACGTCATCCAGTATTTGAATACGGACAACAACAACAACAGAAACAGACAACACGGAAGTTTCAACATCGCTTGAAATCCTTATTTTCTCTACACTGTAAGTGTAAGACTCTTATTTGTGAAAATATTATTTAATAATAATTGTGTTAATATTTCACATTAGAGCTCTAAATTTCCGTTTGAATATTGCGGTATTATAACGATGATATCAATTCGTACCTTGATCAGGTCGGAGATCATCACAATTTACACACAAATCGGTGTGTTATCTACAAATCTGTAGTTAACACACCAATCAGTAGTTATCAGTAACTACCGATCTGTAGATACACAATATATAAATCTAGAAATTTTCATTTTAAAGGTTTGTTTTCATCATCCGGAAAATGTCTATCCTTCAACAAGTTTTATCAGAGGCAAGTCTCCGATAATATGTCTAAATTTAATTTCAACAACGAATATTGAAGATACAGAAGCAGAAAACAAATTGACGTTTAATTTCTAAATGCATTTTACTTGTAAAAATCTCAAGCAAAAAGCTGTTATTTTAGTTATTTTCACTTTGCAATTTTCCATTCCTATCCGCTGTCCGCCATCTTGTAAAGTATCCCCACGACTTACGTTTTCGACGGACATACGTTTTCAACGATGTCGGTATTTCCGGTTAATTTGCATATCCCGCGCATGTCAAGTGGTGATCACGTGGTATTTTGGTAGAATAAACAAAGTTCTAGGCACGTGTCCACATTTTATAACTTAATCAAATAAAAATTGAAAGTAAAATGATAAATTAATATCAACATACCATTTTATACATCTTTTATTTAATCCCAAAACTGGTACTTCAGTGACACTCTCATTTAATCACTTACAAGCATGACAATAGTTTAGATGTTCGTCTGCAGACACGGCCATCTTTGTTGTTACTGGTCGTGTCATGCTTTTAAAAAAACCTATACCATACAGTAAAAATATCACGATCTGATTTAGATGACTCCCTTGCAGAATAAACTAAGAACGTTAAAGCCATTCTTTAAGTTGTACTTACATTGCAAATGTTAATTGTTAACAGCTCAGGCAGAAATTGATAAAAAAAATCCATCTACATTGTTATATGGGTGTTACTAAATAAATGTTACGGTTGGATGCAAAGATCTACATGAGTAACACGGAGCAGAGCCGATTTATGCAAGGTGCCCAAAGTTTAACAATCAATAATATTTAATAAATGCAAATTTGAATAGGACTTACCAATAACTCACTGAAAATATATTAAATACCGTTGAATACGGTTAAAACGTTGATAAAATGCATAAAAATAACTGTTTCTCATGATAGGTGATGATTTGTACTAAATTCAATGTACGGTATAGATTTTTAGCGTGATTGGCGGGAACCGTCGAATACGTAAGTCGTGAAGTGCGCGCAGGTGCTTTCAACCAACTTCCGTTTTTATCCGAACTGAACTTGCAAAAATCAGATATCCGGATAATAACCACACACAAAGTGAAGGTCTTGTATTGTTTTGTCGCTTGACAAGTAGGCAATTTAATTATTCTCCTTTCCTATTTTTGGCAATCCTATGATTCCTTGCGTCGTCGAAAACCGATGTCACGGGGATATATAATGTAACACTGCTTGTGATTGGCTACTTTTACCGAAATCTTCAGGCTGACGTCAAAAGGTCGCTAAGTACGGAAGACGGGTATGGGTAAAAATCGCTAATGCCTTTGTGACATTGAAAGTTCTGCATATACATATTTAACTGTTTCATAAAGCTTTTGCTAAAGATTGTCGGCTATATCTTTATAAAATAAATTGTCAATAGATATATCTTTAGTCATTAATTAATGATTTAAGCAATGGGGAGGGCCTAGATAATGTTGGAATAACTTTTGGCCAAACCCAATTGTATGTATTTGATTTAATGAGTGTATAAATATGATGTATACATGTTTGAATATATATATATATACAATAAAATATGATTAAACTAAGGTTTAAGCAATACTCGTATATGTAGCTAATTAAAATTATTAATTGCACGATTTTTTAATGAAAGGTTTAGACTATTACTTTCTATAAATACTTGCTTAATATTAAGTAGGAGCATGGAATGGGGGAATATATAATATTATATGCCTTCCAGTCTAAATAAATTTGGAAAAAGAAGAACTGATTAGTTCAAAGTAAGGGAATAGCCTGCTTGAAAGGGAATTTAAATGCATTGGTAATTTGGTTCTTATACCATATTTATTGACAAGAACGTCTAAATTTTTCTCGACTGATCAACCATTTTTGCACCCCGCCCCACCCTCCACCAACAGCACTGGAAGATAGATAGATAACAGTGATTTTTAGGCTGTGTTGGGGCCGGAATGTGGCCCCTTTCCCATATTTCTCAAAGAAATTCCACTGAAAAAAGATACATATATTATCCCAACCACCAAAACCCTTTCCACCTTTCTAGATCGACATGATAATCTAAATTGTACCATTGAAGACATGAGGCAATGTACTTTTAAATAATTATCTTTCTTTGTGCAACATATCTATGAAAATATATTGCTTTTATCACAACGCAATGGTTACGGCGCGGTTTTCACCTCCTTACGGGCATGGCCACCATTCCCCAAAAAACTTAAAAATAAACAGTGGATAATACTGCATTGCAACTATTATATGTAAAACTTATATATCAAATAAATGATGTATTTCATACTGTAATGGTAGACTAATGTATGCTCCTGTTTGTACACCATACTTCTACTTGCAACAGCATCCAAAAATAACTCGTTACATAAAATGCATTATGGGAAAGCGCTCAGGATCACTGCAAAGAATGGATCAAGAGCATGGAAATGCTGTAGGTGTTTTAAATGCAAATTTAAGCGTTATTATAAAGTGGTTTTAATTGATTTTAATGGCTGCATTTGTGTAAAATTGAAATTATGATGTTTGAAAAATGCAAAAAACGGAAGATACTATTCCTCAGAACTGTTTAAAATAACTTTGTTCCGATAGCGGAAGTTGATACAAATTATTGCAAGCGTTCCCCAACACCCGGATTTTTTTGTTTACAAAATTAAAAGGGTATTTTAATTCTTTATTCTTATTTATCTACAGATCGGTAGTTACTGAAAACTATTGATTGGTGTGTTAACTACAGATTTGTAGATAGCGCACCGATTTGTGATGATCTCCGACCTGTTGATAAACTCGTACCAAATTGTGGATTCTAAAACAAATTGTTCCTTGTTAAATAATATAAACATAAATAGGTGCATATATATGTATGAAATTTAAAGACTGAAATTGAACTGTGCTGGAAATATGTACAGTAAACTCTTCTCCGTAGGACGTTTCAAATGTGTTTCTTATATCATGAGTTTGTTTGTTAAACTTAAAGGCAGTGGCGTTCGGTAACTGGACCGCTAGACCCGGACTCTAGGGTTACCGGACCTCTAGACAACTCTTACAGGGCTGGCTAGAGGTCCGGTTATCAATATGAATACTGAGAACAGTATTAACAAAGAGCTAGGAGACTATATTTTATCTTTAAAAACGGAAGTTTGTTCTCTTATTTTTCTTGTTGTTTTAAATACATGTACATGGTATCCCCCCACCCCCACATTTTTTTTCCATTTTTATGCTCCCCAAAGGTAGTCTTTCTCATTTGGCTTATCAGGATGACTTATTATCTGATATTGTCATCCCTCTAAGCCTTACCCGTATTGTTATAGATCTGCATTTTACTGTTAGGAAAATAAAGACATTAAGAAGTCCAAAAAAGTCAAACTACTGTATACTGGTCAGACTTACTTGCTTTAATAAATTAAACATTAATATTCATGTTGAATCTTCAAATGGGTTGAATTTAATTCATAATTTTAAATAAGAGACTTAAATCTTCGAAAATATGATGTGACAGGTGCAAGGAGATATCTACCCTGACACTGGTTTCAATAAACAACAGACTGCCGATGACACTAAATTGCAGAAACAAAACACAAAATATACATTCATAAAATGTCAGCCAGGCAAGTTTATGCTTTCTTCTTCTTCTTCTCGTTCGCAACTATGCTGTCAGACCAGTAGCCTCGATGAAACTTGTGGTTTGCCGCAGATCCTCAATGCCTCCATACAGTTTCTGGTGAATTGAGGTATCTATCGGCCAAGTCGCAGCTCGCTTCTGGTCATGCCTTTTGCATCTCTGAAGTATATATCTCCGCAGTCTGATCTTCTTCACCACATGGACAAGTTGGCGATGGTGCCAGTGTGTCTGTATTTCTTGTACATGTGAGCATTGAGCTTGTTGTGCCCTGAGCTAAGCCTGACCAGCATCACTTGTTCAGACCGATCAAGGAGATGAAAAGCATCTTCCTCTATCCTTGGTCTCGTTAGTACCTTGATGATGGTGACTTTCTCCTTGTAACTCACAGGTTTATGCTTTATTGTCAACATAAAATCATTATCAGAGATGTTATCATTACAAACATTCCCAACAGATTTCATTGGGGATTTCCTAACAGAAATATGCAGAATAAGTTTGGACGTGACGGAGACAGTGACAGTCAAAAGTTATCACGTTGTCCCAAAACGTCCTATTATTTGGACTACCCCGAAGGTTGAGCATATAGTTGCCGTTGTGTCCGTCCATCAGTCCATCACACTTTTGTCCGGTGTATAACTTGAAAAGTATTAATGGCATTTGATTGAAACTTCAGAAAATGATAGAGGCCATAAGACGACGAGCAGTATCAAAGCATCATAACTCTACCTTACCTAGCTTTTGAATTATCTCCCTTTATTATACAAAATAAGGCTTGTCCGAAGTATAACTTGAAAGTATCAACAGCAATTGATTGAAACTTCATATTTTTATTATGAAGCAAATATTTGTCAAATTTTTTATACACTGCATTTTTTATAAAATTTTAAATAATATCTATATTTATAGAATACTGACATGTTTAGTATCAAAATGTTTGTCTTTTAAAGTTAAAGTTGATGAAATAATTACATTTTGTAAATTTCTAGGTTTATTTCAATCATTGGAAATTTTTATTGCTATATTTTACTAAGAAAATTACTTTCATGTCAAATTATATTAAGCTCTCTCAATGTCTCAAAAAGATCGTTAAGCCAGGAAGCCAAGCTGTCAACTTGTAAAAATGCAGTGTATAAAAAAATTGACAAATATTTGCTTCATAATATTTTCATAGAGGCCATTGAGACAAAGTGCAGTGTCAAAGAATCATATCTCTACCTGACCTAGTTTTTGAATTATCTCCCTTTATTATACAAATTAAGGCTTTTCCGGAGCATTACTTGAAAAGTATTAATAGCATTTCATGTGAAACTTCACAAAATGATAGAGGCCATTGACGCGAAGTGCAGTGTCAAAGAACCATAACTCTACTTTACCTAGTTTCTGAATTATCTCCATTATTATACAAAATAAGGCTTGTGCGGAGTATAACTTGAAAGGTATTAATGGCATTTGATTGAAACTTAAAATAATCATAAAGGTCATTGAGACAAAGTGCAGTGTCAAAGAACCATAAATCTACCTTACCTAGTTTTTGAATTATCTCCTTTTTAGCTCATCTGATTTTTGGAAATAAATGATGAGTTATTGTCATCACTTGGTCTGCGTTGGTGTCGGCGTTGTTTTATGTTTAGGTCAGCTTTTCTCCTAAACTATCAAAGCTATTGCTTTAAAACTTGTTCACCATCAATAGTTGACTCTGTACAGCAAGAAACATAACTCCATCCTGCTTTTTGCAAGAATTATGACCCCTTTTGGACTTAGAAAATCAGATTTCTTGGTTATTTATTTATTTTGGTACCACATCTCATTTACATCGAAATAAAAAGCATGAAAGTGCTTAATGCCTTACTCATGGTGTCCATGCAGGGACAAAAAATGAATGACTAATTTCAGTGGTGCAGTAAAGGAATGGCACAGTGCCAAAGACAGACACTTACATGAAAAAAAATGCCTATGTGTTGTTAGTGTTAGTACAAAAGAAGTGGAAGGACATATGTGTTGTTCGAAAATACTTATAAAAGAAGTGGACATCTGTGTAGTGTATATGATATATTGATGGTTATATGATTATGTGAAAATGTAGAAGTAATGAAATACATGTTGTTGTGTTTTTTAGCTCACCTGTCACAAAGTGACAAGGTGAGCTTTTGTGATCGCGCAGCGTCCGTCGTCCGTCAGTCCGTGCGTCCATCCGTCCGTCCGTCCGTAAACTTTTGCTTGTGACCACTCTAGAGGTCACATTTTTTGTGGGATCTTTATGAAAATTGGTCAGAATGTTCATCTTGATGATATCTAGGTCAAGTTCGAAACTGGGTCACGTGCCATCAAAAACTAGGTCAGTAGGTCTAAAAATAGAAAAACCTTGTGACCTCTCTAGAGGCCATATATGTCATAAGATCTTCATGAAAATTGGTCAGAATGTTCAACTTGATGATATCTAGGTCAAGTTCGAAACTGGGTCACGTGCCGTCAAAAACTAGGTCAGTAGGTCTAAAAATAGAAAAACCTTGTGACCTCTCTAGAGGCCATATATTTCACAAGATCTTCATGAAAATTAGTCAGAACGTTCACCTTGATGATATCTAGGTCAAGTTCGAACCTGGGTCACGTGCCATCAAAAACTAGGTCAGTAGGTCAAATAATAGAAAAACCTTGTGACCTCTCTATTGGCCATATTTTTCATGGTATCTGTATGAAAGTTGGTCTGATTGTTCATCTTGATAATATCTAGGTCAAGTTCGAAACTGGGTCACGTGCGGTCAAAAACAAGGTCAGTAGGTCTAAAAATAGAAAAACCTTGTGACCTCTCTAGAGGCCATATATTTCATGAGATCTTCATGAAAATTGGTCAGAATGTTTATCTTGGTGATATCTAGGTCAAGTTCGAAAGTGGGTCACGTGCCTTCAAAAAACTAGGTCAGTAGGTCAAATAATAGAAAAACCTTGTGACCTCTCTAGAGGCCTTTTTTTTTTCATGGGATCTGTATGAAAATTGGTCTGAATGTTCATCTTGATGATATCTAGGTCAAGTTCGAAACAGGGTCATGTGTGGTCAAAAACTAGGTCAGTAGGTCTAAAAATAGAAAAACCTTGTGACCTCTCTAGAGGCCATACTTGTGAATGGATCTCCATAAAAATTGATCAGAATGTTCATCTTGATGATATCTAGTTCAAGTTCGAAAGTGGGTCACGTGCCCTCAAAAAGTAGGTCAGTAGGTCAAATAATGAAAAAACGTTGCGACCTCTCAAATAATAAAAAAACCTTGTGACCTCTCTAGAGGCCATACTTTTCATGGGATCTGTATGAAAGTTGGTCTGAATGTTCATCTTGATGATATCTAGGTCAAGTTTGAAACTGGGTCAACTGCGGTCAAAAACTAGGTCAATAGGTCTAAAATTAGAAAAATCTTTTGACCTCTCTAGAGGCCATATTTTTCAATGGATCTTCATGAAAATTGATCTGAATGTTCACCTTGATGATATCTAGGACAGTTGCAAAACTGGGTCACGTGCGGTCAAAAACTAGGCCAGTAGGTATAAAAATAGAAAAACCTTGTGACCTCTCTAGAGGCCATATTTTTCATGAGATCTTCATGAAAATTAGTGAGAATGTTCACCTTGATGATATCTTGGTAAAGTTCAAAGCAGGGTCACATACCTTCGAAAACTAGGTCAATAGGTCAGATAATAGAAAAACCTTGTGACCTCTCTAGAGACCATATTTTTCAACGGATCTTCATGAAAATTGGTCAGAATTTTTATCTTGATAATATCTAGGTCAAGTTCAAAACTGGGTCACATGAGCTGAAAAACTAGGTCACTATGTCAAATAATAGAAAAAACGACATCATACTCAAAACTGGGTCATGTGGGAAGAGGTGAGCGATTCAGGACCATCATGGTCCTCTTGTTTTTGCATATGGTATACTTAAAAAAGCACCGTTTGGGTTTGATTTTTAAAAAAAATCGAACACCCACCCCTTATCCCGCCATGCAAACTTTACCCCAGCGGCATGAGCGCCTTAAAAAATTTCTGGGGAAGGGCCTGATGAGGTATGGAATCAAAATTTGCATACCTGCTGGAATCACAGAATTATTGCAAAACCAAACTTGTGTTAAGACCCTATTAGTCGCCTCTTATGATCATGCAATGGTAAGGCAGTGGTTCCAATTCTTTTCATACACAGATTGTCCCAGAACCACATGGGACAGATTTCTTGGTTAAGAAGGTGGGTTACAAAATGTACCTTAATATTTGTAAGTGCGCATGTCCAACCGGAAGCTAACATGACGATTTACGACGACGTTTACGACAAACTGAATCCTTCTGCAAAAAAAAAAATCATGAACCTGCCTCCAATCTGATGCTTAATGGTTTAATAATGCAGAAATAATGAATAAATTGCCGCAGAAACGCTTCAAAACATTGTTGCCTTAAAATGACGTTACATGTCAGATGAGTCTTTAGCTCTGAATAATGATCAATATTTTGCTTCTTTTTAGCTCACCTGTCACGTAGTGACAGGGTGAGCTTTTGTGATCGCCCTTCGTCCGTCGTCCGTCCACAATTTCTTGTCTGCACGATAGTGGTTTCATTTATGATTTTATTTTAACCAAACTTGCACACAACTTGTATCACCATAAGATCTTGATTCCTTTCTTGAACTGGCCAGATCCCATTATGGGTTCCAGAGTTATGGCCCCTGAAAGGGCCAAAATTAGCTATTTTGACCTTTTCTGCACAAGAGCAGCTTTATTTATGATTTGATTTTTACCAAACTTGCACACAACTTGTATCACCATAAGATCTTGGTTCCTTTCTTGAACTGGCCAGATTCCATTATGGGTTCCAGAGTTATGGCCCCTGAAAGGGCCAAAATTAGCTATTTTGACCTTGTCTGCACAATAGCAGCTTCATTTATGATTTGAATTTAATCAAACTTGCACAAAACTTGTGTCACCATAAGATCTCGCTTCCTTTCTTGAACCAGCCAGATCCGATAATGGGTTTCAGAGTTATAGCCCCTGAAAGGGCCAAAATTAGCTATTTTGACTTTGTCTGCGCAATAGCAGCTTCATTTATGATTTAATTTTAACCACACTTGCACACAGCTTGTATCACCGCAAGATCTTGATTCCTTTCTTGAACTGGCCAGATTCCTTTATGGGTTCCAGAGTTATGGCCCCTAAAAGGGCCAAAATTAGCTATTTTGACCTTGTCTGCACAATAGCAGCTTTATTTATGATTTGATTTTTACCAAACTTGCACACAACTTGTATCACCATAAGATCTTGGTTCCTTTCTTGAACTGGCCAGATTCCATTATGGGTTCCAGAGTTATGGCCCCTGAAAGGGCCAAAATTAGCTATTTTGACCTTGTCTGCACAATAGCAGCTTCATTTATGATTTGAATTTAATCAAACTTGCACAAAACTTGTGTCACCATAAGATCTCGCTTCCTTTCTTGAACCGACCAGATCCCTTAATGGGTTTATGAGTTATAGCCCCTGAAAGGGCCAAAATTAGCTATTTTGACTTTGTCTGCGCAATAGCAGCTTCATTTATGATTTAATTTTAACCACACTTGCACACAACTTGTATCACCATAAGATCTCGCTTCCTTTTTATACGCCCTAAGAGACGTATTATGTAATGGCGTCGGTGTCCGTCTGTCTGTCTGTCTGTTGGTTAGCAATTTCCCTTCCGCTCTGTATCTCTTGAACCCCTTGAAGGATTTCAAAGAAACCTGACACAAATGTTCACCTCATCGAAACGATGTGCAGAGCGCATGTTTCGGATGGCTCACTTCAAGGTCAAGGTCACACTTAGGGGTCAAAGGTCATATGACTTTGTTTTGTGTGTATATTGCTCTGCATTTGCATTGCAGTGCTCTTGTTTTTATTTGGCAGATCCTTCTTTTGTTCACTTACAATAAATTTTTTTTAATTACTTCCCTTTTTATGTTACTATAAATAGCTTATTTAGTAACTTTTTTATTATTGGCCGTAGGGAAAAACCGAGGCCACTTTCCTGTGGTACAACATTGATGGTACCTCCAATTTATAGGTGTATTTTGACATATCTGTACCTTTAAGAAAATTTCAACTATATTTTCTCATGATTCTTTTGATTGATCTTGATTATGATTTTTTGACCTTCTTGTCCTTAAGGGCAATGATGACAGGTGAGCGATATAGGGCCATTATGGCCCTTTTGTATGTAATTGTATTGAAATGTTACTGGGTATGCGGAATGTAAGAAAATCATTTAAATGGATGATGGTAACTGGTATATATATTAACTATCTATAAGTTTGATGTTTATTTCAATTGAGGCTTGTTACACAGTAGAAACAGCAAATTTAAACAATAAACTACATGCTTAAGAGTGACTCAAACAATAGTTCACCTTCATTATAATTATAAGCAAAAATTATGATTATGATTAAAATAATTATGTTCTGCAAGAGGAACTCAATGTGACAAGTCTTTACTTAAATCTAATGTTTCAGCTTTATCACTACACAAATGATTTCAGCACAGAAATTTCCAGTCTCAGAATGAGAGAAAAATTCTAAGTGTTTTCCACTGATTTACATGTACACTCATAAAAATGGCAAAGTTCAATTTTCCACTGATTTCCACTACAGTTCTGTGGCATTTTTGGTGGAACTTGTGTTGTCATTTGGTGGCAAGCAGTGTAAGGGAAAAGGCAACAATTTTCCATCAAATGCCAGTATTGTCGTGTCCATCATATTTTCCATCAGATGCCACTGAATGCCATACAATGCCATGAAAAATAATGGAAATTGGTGGCATATTTACAGAAGGGTTACAACACTTGTTCACCATCAAAAGCTGACTCTGTACAGCAAGAAACATAACTCCATCCTGCTTTTTCAAGAGTTATGGCCCCTTTTGGACTTGGAAAATATCAGATTTCTTGGTTAAGTTTTATGTTTGCGGTCAACTGTTCTCCTAAACTATTAAAGCTATTGTTTTGAAACTTGCAACACTTGTTCACCATCAAACGCTGACTCTGTACAGCAAGAAACATAACTCCATCCTGCTTTTTGCAAGAATAATGGCCCTTTTTGGACTTAGAAAATAGGTCAACTTTTCTCCTTTATGGTCAAAGCTATTGCTTTAAAACTTGCAACACTTGTTCAACATCAAAAGCTGTCACTGCACAGCAAGTACCATAACTCTGCATTGCTTTTTGCAAGAATTATGGCCCCTTTTGGACTCATCGGTAGGTCAATATTTCTGTTATACAGAGACAAAAAATCAGATGAGCGTCTGCACCTACAAGGCGGTGCTCTTGTTTATACTCTACTTTACCTAGTTTTTGAATTATCTTCCTATATTATACAAAATAAGGCTTGTCCGGAGCATTACTTGAAAAGTATGAATGGCATTTCATTGAAACTTCACAAAATGGTAGAGGCCATTGACGGGAAGTGCAGTGTCAAAAAACCATATTTCTACCTTACCTAGTTTTTAAATTATATCCCTTTATTCAATTTTTTTCTTTTTATTATCTCATTTGTTTTTTTGTTTCTAATACGTTATTCCCCATATTAGGAGAAGCACATGCATCAGGGAGCATTATTCGGTTTTACCGATTCCTTGTTTTGTTTTGTTTTTAAACAAACCTTCCATGAATATTTTATCATTACTAAGGGAAAGTGAGTTGGCAATTTTTTTCATAGCCAGTGCATAGACTTCTGCAAGACACTAAATAATGAAGATGGCAGGTCAAAATTTACAGAAGGTCTTTGGAACTCAAAGAAATGTATGTGTATTATGTTGAAATTTCAATGAATCGACAGAATGACCCCCCAGGTCTTTTTAACTTTCTTCATACTTCGTAGAAAAATAATTGTACATATACTGCGATTTATTTCGAATTTCTACATACCAACTTTCATTTTCCAATAAAATGAAATAGTTTCTGTGCTTTTTAAAAGAAATTAAAATGTTCACTTTCCTTAGTATTGGACCTTTAACAACATGCACAGCTGTACCCTCCCCCACTTTTGCTCTTCCACCCAGTCACTTCCACCACCCCGAGACCCCCCCCCCTCCCCACACACACACACACAACATTCTTTTTTTCATTTTGTATCTTTTATCAACATGTGGTGTTTCGTACCCTCGACGGTCAACTACCCCCCTCCCCCACCTTTTTCAAACCTTGCATGAATATTTATTAACATGTGAAGTTGTAACACACACCCCGCCCCCTATTACACCCACATTCCAGATTTCTTACTTGATCGTGCTCTCTTAAGGACATCTGTTCTTTTAAGTTCAAATGTAGTGAAATTATTTGCTTTTTAGTAACATCCTTAACTTTTTGCCGGATATATTTCTTGGCCAATCCTCACCACAAACCCATTTTGCTGGGGGATTCGCTTGTTTTCAATGTAACTTACAATTCTTCTTTAATTTATACGCCCACTTCAAAAACGGGACGTATTATAGGACCGCCCCTGGTGGGTGGTGGGCAGCATCCACAGACTTTGTCTGGAGCATATCTTCTTTATGCATGGAGAGATTTTAATGTAACTTGGCATTTGTTCACCGTCATGAGATTGAGTGTCATGCGCAAGAACCAGTTCCCTAGGTTTAAGGTAGGTCAAGGTCAAGGTCACACTTAGTGGTCAAAGGATACAAGAACGAAAACTTTGTTCGGAGCATTTCTTCTTCATGCATGGAGGGATTTTGATGTAACTTAGCACAATTGTACACCATCACGAGAAGGAGTGGCATGTGCATGTCCCTTCTTTAGAATTACTTCCCTTTGTTTTTACTATAAATAGCTTATATTGTAACTTTTTCATTACTAGTCATAGGGAAAAGTCAAGACCACTTTCCTGTGGTACAACTTGCATGTTACATCCAATTTTGAGGTGTATTTTGACCTATCTCTACCTGGTAAGGATTTTTGTGTGGACTTACAATTTTTAGCTCATCTGATTTTTTGAAAAAAAATGATGAGTTATTGTCATCACTTGAGCGGTTGTCGGCGTCGGCGTCGGCGTCGGCGTCTGCGTCGGCGTTGCCTGGTTAAGTTTTATGTTTAGGTCAGCTTTTCTCCTAAACTATCAAAGCTATTGCTTTGAAACTTGGAAGACTTGTTCACCATCATAAGCTGACCCTGTATAGCAAGAAACATAACTCCATCTTGCTTTTTGCAAGATTTATGGCCCCTTTTGTACTTAGAAAATATCAGATTTCTTGGTTAAGTTTTATGTTTAGGTCAACTTTTCTCCTAAACTATCAAAGCTATTGCTTTGAAACTTGGAATACTTGTTCACCATCATAAGCAGACCCTGTACATCAAGAAACATAACTCCATCTTGCTTTTTGCAAGAATTATTGCCCCTTTTGGACTTAGAAAATCAGTTTTCTTGGTTAAGTTTTATGTTTAGGTCAGCTTTTATCCTAAACTATCAAAGCTATTGCTTTAAAACTTGCAACACTTGTTCACCATCATGAGCTGACCCTGTACAGCAAGAAACATAACTCCATCCTGCTTTTTGCAAGATTTATGGCCCCTTTTGGACTTAAAAAATATCAGATTTCTTGGTTAAGTTTTATGTTTAGGTCAACTTTTTCTCTTAAACTATCAAAGCTATTGCTTTGAAACTTGCAACACTTGTTCACCATCATAAGCTGACCCTGTACAGCAAGCAACATAACTCCATCCTGCTTTTTGCAATAATTATTGCCCCTTTTGGACTTAGAAAATCATTTTCTTGGTTGAGTATTATGTTTAAGGCAACTTTTCTCATAAACTATCAAAGCTATTGCTTTAAAACTTGCAACAGTTTTTCACAATCATAAGTGGACACTGTACATCAAGAAACATAACTCTATCCTGCTTTTTGCAAGAATGATGGCCCTTTTTAGACTTAGAAAATCATGGGTAGGACAATATTTCTATTATACAAAAAAAATCAGATGAGCGTCAGCACCCGCAAGGCGGTGCTCTTGTTTATATTTTTTTTGAGTTTTTTTAAAGATGAACTTCCCTTAGTTGTTACTATAAATAACTTATATTGTAACTTTTTATGCCCCCGAAGGGAGGCATAGTAGTTTTCAACTGTCCGTCCGTTCGTTCGTCACAACGTTAACTTTTTGCATGAAGGTACTTTACTCGCGAACCACTGCACCCAGGACCTTCAAACTTCACATGCTAATAGTACTTATTGAGTACACCACCCCTACTGACTTTGGGGTCACCAGGTCAAAGGTCAAGGTCACAGGGGCCAAAATTAACTTTTTGCATGAAGGCACTTTACTCGCGAACCACTCAACCCAGGACCTTCAAACTTCACATGCTGATAGTACTTATTGAGTACACCACTCGTACTGACTTTGGGGTCACCAGGTCAAAGGTCAAGGTCACAGGGGCCAACGTTAACTTTTTGCATGAAGGCACTTTACTCGCGAACCACTTCACCCAGGACCTTCAAACTTTACATGCTGATAGTACTTTATGAGTACACCAACCCTACTGACTTTGGGGTCACCAGGTCAAAGGTCTAGGTCACAGAGGCCAGCGTTAACTTTTTGCATGAAGGCACATTACTCGCGAACCACTGCACCCAGGACCTTCAAACTACACATGCTGATAGTACTTATTGAGTACACCACCCCTACTGACTTTGGGGTCACCAGGTCAAAGGTCAAGGTCACAGGAGCCAACGTTAACTTTTTGCATGAAGGCACTTTACTCGCGAACCACATCACCCAGGACCTTCAAACTTCACTTGCTGATAGTACTTATTGAGTACACCACTCTTACTGACTTTGGGGTCACCAGGTCAAAGGTCAAGGTCACAGGGGCCAACGTTAACTTTTTGCATGAAGGCACTTTACTCGCGAACCACTTCACCCAGGACCTTCAATCTTTACGTGCTGATAGTACTTTATGAGTACACCAACCCTACTGACTTTGGGGTCACCAGGTCAAAGGTCAAGGTCACAGGGGCCAACGTTAACTTTTTGCATGAAGGCACTTTACTCGCGAACCACTGCACCCATGACCTTCAAATTTCACATGCTGATAGTACTTATTGAGTACAACACTCCTACTGACTTTGGGGTCACCAGGTCAAAGGTCAAGGTCACAGGGGCCAACGTTAACTTTTTGCATGAAGGCACTTGCGAACCACTTCACCCAGGGCCTTCAAACTTCACATGCTGATAGTACTTATTGAGTACACCACCCCTACTGACTTTGGGGTCACCAGGTCAAAGGTCAAGGTGCTGCGGGGGCATTTGTCACCATTAGTGACAGCTCTTGTTCATAATTGAAAATAAAAATTCCATTTGCAAATACAGGTTCTAGTGTAAAGAAATTTGCTGTGACAGGCGTATGTTGTGACATTCTGGCACTCTTGTTGTATTTTGACTGTATCTTTGTGTTTTTTTTTTTTTCAAAAACTGTAGCTAAGTTTTCTAAAGCCTAACATTTTTAGCTCACCTGAGCTCAAAGTGCTCAGGGTGAACTGTTGCTGGCATCCAGCCACACTTTCCTTTAAACAACATCTCCTCCTAAACCACCTGGCCAATTTTGATGAAACTTCACAGGGATATTCCTTGGGTGGCCCCCTTTCAAAGTTATTCAAAGAATTGAATTCCACACAGAAGTCTGGTTGCCATGGCAACCAAAAGGGAAAACTTAAAAAATCTTCTTGTCCAAAATCACAAGGCATAGAGCCTCGATATTTGGCTTGTGACATCATCTAATGGTCCTCTATGCATGAAGATTTTTCAAATTATGCCCCTGCGATGAAAAGAGGCCCTGCCCCTGGGGTCACTTGTTATATGAGTTATATAGGAAAAAAATAGTTCAAAAATTATCTGATCATAATTCCTCTAGACTGTTTAATTATAATTACCTGATGACCCCAAGTAATTATTGGTCACTTGGCTGTGACCTTGACCTGCTGACCTACTTTCTTGTCTTTTAAGATAGTTACAGCCTTGAAATTTGGATGACATATACAGTTTTGCACTCTGATCTTAAAACTGACTTTCAGTAACCATGAATGTGACCTACTGACCTACTTTCTTAATATTTTAACATCAGTTTGACATTTGAAGCATGTTCACACAACTGGGAGAAAGTTTCAATGCTTACTTATATTTGACTTTCTTACCCGATCCAGGGTCATCATAACCCTCTTGTTTATAAAAAACTTTGATGGTTTTGCTGTAAAATGAAACAGTTAACTAAAAACATTAATTTAAAGATAATTATTTTTTTGACAAAATGTCACACTTTATTTGCTCTAGGACTTGAATCTAGATATTCTGATAATTGAATTTTGTTGAGTTTGTTTGAAAGGTATTGCATGATTTATATATTTTGTCTTTCAGGAAATGGCAGAAGTGGGACATGACGAGGGGGAGGAAAATGCAGGGTACATTTTGTACCAGAGAGTACCGGTAAGTCTGTTCATAACATATTTAAAATTGTATTTACAAAATGGAAATACTTCTTGGAGTGTTGTATAATATAAAAGTTTCATATTAACTATAAAATAATGTCTTAAGTTAACGTTTATACAGTTATTATATTGATGTAATATATAAGACTTTGGCTATATTAGGTTAGTACAATGTAGGCAAGTGTTAGAAAAAAGTTTGAAAGGCAAGCTACTGCGAGCCTTCTAATTTTTTTATCACAGGTCTAGTAATCTAATGTTGCCAGCTTTTGTATGAGGGTTGTTCATAAGCACCGCCAATGTCAACACATTTTTTGTGCCTTGTGATCCACATTCGGAAAGTGTTTTTTTTTGTCATTAATCACTGAATGAGCCAATTACTTCACTGGTTGCTTGTGATATTTCTAACTTGCTGTCAAAGTGATGTCCGTGAACAGCGGCCTTAACACTCCGGTTATGCGGAAGTCCATTGGCACAAGGTCATACCAGTAGGGCGAATGGTCAGACAGTTCAAACCCTAGAAGGCTAATTTCCAGGAGAGTTGATGGTGCACGATGTGTGTATGCGTTGTAGTGATGGAATGTTACGTTATCCGGCTGGAGCCCAGGACCCTTCCCCCTTTAGGAATCCACAAGGTGCGGTCAGAGCCCCTGAAAATCAGCCAGCAAGAAAATATTGTTTGATAATAAAGAATATTTCATAGTGAACTTTATGTACATCCCTCTCATACATGTGATTCTTTTGTTTTAAAAGATGGTTATTTTTGGCGGTGGTGGCATCAAGCGATGCAGATGGCAAGGTTGTACCTCCAAAGACCAAAGCATGAAGGAAGTGGCTCGCACATCAAAACTGTTTAGCATACAAAAACATTGTTTGAATAATTGTGATTAGTATACAAGGTTTTTGGAACTTCTTAACCACAATGATGTATAGATAAGACAGGCTGAAGTGGAGAAAATGAGAAAAGAATATTTGCACATGCAGGGTGCCTGGACAAGATACAATCACAATGCGGTAAAGGTTAACCTGGAACAACTTTTGACAGGTAGCATGCTACTAGTCATTTACAATCAACTTGAAGAAACCAGAGCAGAGATAACCTAGAAGAGAACCCTGATGAAGCAAAGTCACAATAGATGAGGCTATGTCAAAGATGTCAGCTGTTAGAGCTTGTGTGAATAAGAGACGACAGTGGTAAGATTTCCTCAACATCATCCTGACTTAACAGGTGCCCATTAGTAAGATATGATTAAAAAATAGCATGGATTGAAAACAAGCATCTACATTGCAAACAAGCATTTATAGCACCTAGAATGACCATAAGTTTATTTGGTACTCTTGCTGCAAAAAAAAGCTTTTGAATATACAGGATGCAAAAAGGCATTTTATACACAGAGTTAATGGAGCAATGTAGAGTGTGGATGGCATGTATCTACATGTTGTATCCCATGTGGTTCTGCGGTGACAACTTGCATATGAAAAGAATTGGAACCACTGTCTTACCATTGTATGACTGTATGAGGCAATTAATACAAGTCTGAACACTTGGTTTTGCTGTATCTCGTATAAAAGTTTTAATTTTATTCCTCATGTTTTTATGTAAATTTATGAGATGTGAAATCAAAATTTTTATAGTCCTGTTTGGTTCCATATAATCTTTACTGTGTTGATGTGCCAAAACACCCAAATCAAATAAAAAAATAAATAAATGTTGCTGCTAGATAATTGCAGTTCATAAATTTTGTAGTAACTGTTGACAGGCTGAGGAAGTTAGGAGATGGTGCAGCATTACAGGTGTTTTTTATATACAGTCTTTCTTAATCAATAAATTTTAATAGTTGTTTCGAGACTATAACCTGAATATTTTACAGCCTGCTTTAGATGAGAACATTGTACTCGCAGATAAAATTCTACCTGTAGTTGATATTTGAGCCGCATCATGAGAAAACCAACATGCATATGCGACCAGCATGGATCCAGACCAGCCTGCACATCCGTGCAGTCTGGTCAGGATCCAAGCTGGTCGCTAACGGTTTCTCTAATTGCAATAGGCTTTGAAAGCGAACAGCAGGTATCCTGACCAGACTGCGCAGATGCGCAGGCTGGTCTGGATCCATGCTGGTCGCAAATGCACTATGTTGGTTTTCTCATGGTGCAGCTCATTTTGTTTAGATTTAAAGCTGCAAAATAGTCAGGTAAGAACTTACTTATGATGGGATCAGCATGGATTTATTATTTTAAAATAAAAATAAAGATTATTTGAATAATTTCAGAAAGGCAAGGAGGCAACATTGAGAAATGATGGTAGAAAACCACTGCAGGATCTGAATAACATTGTTCCTAGGATAAGGAATTTGGCTCTGAATGAGGTATTTAATGTAATTTTTTCTTTTTTCAACTCATCTGAACCAGAGATTCAGGGTGAGATGTTGTGGCGGGCCTGTGTCCGTTGTCCATTGTCTGGTGGTAGCTCTACACTTACTATAAAACATTCTCATGAACTGCTGAATGGATCATCACTAAACTTCGTCTGTAACATTCCTATAATGTCCAATTCATAAATCTATTCAAATATTTTCGCCTGGCTATTTTCAGGGGACACCAGAGGAAAACAGAAAAGCCATTGAACTACTTTTTCTCATGAATTGCTTGATAGAATGCCACCGAACTTGATCTGTAGCATCCTTCTAAGGTCCTCTCTTATATTTGTTCAAAAGTTTTGCTTGACTGATTTAAAGGGGGCCACCAGAGCTAGAAACAGAAAAAACATTACAATAACTTCCTCTTATGAACTACATGATGGATTTGCACCAAAGTCTGTATTAGCATCCTTCTAAGGTCCTCTCCTACATCATATGACACAAGGGTCATAACCCTTGCCCCAATATTTCATTAATAATCTCTCTTTTTGTTAGAAAAAGTTTTGGTGCACTTCCACGCTATATCAGTTATAACTAAATGGATTTGATTCAAACTTAAAACAGTTGTTCCACACCATCACCCACATCATATGACATAAGACCCATAACTCTTGCACCAATATTTCATGAATTATACCCCCTTTTTACTTGAATTTCAATTTAACTTTGATGCTTTTTCGACATATCTCAGTTATCTCTGTTGTTACTAAATTGATTTGATTCAAACTGCCATATGACACAAGGTCCATAATACTGGCACCAGTATGTTCTTTTTAGCTCACCTGAGCCAAAGGCTAAGGGTGAGCTTTTGTGACCGCTCAATGTCCGTCGTCAGTTGTGTGATATGCGTCGTGTGTCATCCATCGGCCAACATTTTCTTAAAAAATCGTCTCCTTGAAAACTACTGCGCAGATTTACACCAAACATCACAGGAATGATCCTTGGGTGGCCCCCTTTCAAAATTGTTCAAAGAATTTAATTCCACACAGAACTCTGGTTGCCATAGCAACCAAAAGGAAAAACTTTAAAAATCTTCTTGTCCAAAACCGCAAGGCGTAGAGCCTTGATATTTAGCCTGTGACATCATCTAATGGTCCTCTATGAAAATTGATCAAATTATGCGCCTGTGGTGAAAAGAGGCCCCGCCCCGGGGGTCGCAAGTTTTACATAGACTTACATAGGAAAAACCTTAAAAATCTTCTTGTCTGAAACTACAAGACCTAGGCCTTTGATATTTTGTGTGTAGCATTGCCTTGTGGTCCTCTACCAAGATTGTTCAAATTATTACCCTGGGGTGAAAAGAGGCTCCACCCCGGGGGTCCCAAGTTTTACATAGACTTAAATAGGAAAGAACTTTAAAAATCTTCTTGTCTGAAACCAAAAGACCTAGGCCTTTGATATTTGGTATGTAGCATTGCCTTGTGGTCCTCTACCAAGATTGTTCAAATTATTACCCTGGGGTGAAAAGAGGCACCGCCTCAGGGGTCCCAAGTTTAACATAGACTTAAATAGGAAAGAACTTTAAAAATCTTCTTGTCTGAAACCAAAAGACCTAGGCCTTTGATATTTAGTATGTAGCATTGCCTTGTGGTCCTCTACCAAGATTTTACAAATTATGCCCCTGGGATGAAAAGAGGCCCTGCCACAAGGGTCCCAAGTTTAACATAGACTTATATAGGAAAAGAACTTTAAAAATCTTCTTGCCTAAAACTGCAAGGCCTAGGCTTTTGATATTTGGTATGTAGCATTGCCTTGTGGTCCTCTACCAAAATGTTTTCAAATTATGCCCCTGAGGTGAAAAGGGGCCCTGTCCTGGGGGTCCCAAGTTAAATTAAATAGAAAAATCTTCTTGTCTGAAAGTTCAAGGCCTAGGCCTTTGATATTTTGTATGTAGCATTGTGTAGTCAGGCCTCCTAGTGAAACCTTTAAAACCTTTAAAAACCTTTAATTTCAGAGCAAACCTTTAAAACCTTTAAATCTTCTGAAAAAACCTTTAAAACGGCCAAATAGCCTGTAATTTTCACTCAAAACCTGTATTTTTGTTCAGACTGCTTGCCGCGCCAGTTTAAAGCAAGTAATGGTTATACTGCTGTATTTCCCTCCCTTTTAAGTGTTGTTATTAGGATACTTCTTGTGTATCTTTCATCTTGAGTTTTTCAGAATGCTGTTGTGTTCACCAGACCACATACATGTAGATGTTTGCAGTAGTGTTCACCAGACCATATATATAGGTAATAGGTGTTCCATGTATTCAGCATAAGGTACCATGGAGCTGAATGCTTGAAATGGTCTGGTGACATGATTTTTACACTATGGTAACATTGGACAAGGTCTGGTGAAGATACAGCATTCTGAGCAAAGTTGATGTAGACACTACAAATTCAGGCTTTCAAGTGGCCCTAAAATTCCTAAAAATTCCTAATTTTTTTAGGTCTCCCTAGAATTCCTAAAACAATGCTCAAAAAGGGACAAATTCCTAAAAAAGCCCTTATTTTTTCAACTGTCCCTGATTTTTTGTAATATCTGTCTGAACTTAAATTTGTTTTTGCACAAAGTCATGCATATAATCATCCAAATAATTTATTGAAGATTATTTTCTTTAAGATTCATTTTCAGAGGTTGCTTCTATCAGTTTCCATGAGTTTCAAGGCTACATCTTCATGAAACATAGATTTACTTCATTGAGTGATCAGGCCTAGATCCATGGCTGGGCCCAGGAGGCCTGTGCCCCCATTTGGCTCATCAAAGTTGCTCTCAACTATTTTGGCAAAGAACAAATATTTTCTCATAATTAGGCCCAAAAACGCACCAGAGGCCACCATTCCATTTCTCTATTACAAAATTTTCCAGGGGGAGGACCCCCTGACCCCACTTCCAGTGAGGGGATTGCCTATTCAGTACCTCAGATTTATATAAGTTCCCCAGAGGCCACCATTGATATCTACATTTCAAAACATTTCCAGAGAAAGAAGAGTCCCCTGGCCCTCCAAAAACTGCAGGGATACCCTCTGCCACACATCAAAATTTAGACCAAAACATGCACTACAATCAAGCATTTTATACCTGTATTTTATTTTTTTTTTCAGGGGGGGGGGGCAGCATCCTTACCTCCCTAAAATTAGGGGGCTACACCCTCCTATGCCTCAAAATTTAGAACAAAAAATACACAAGCACCCACTATTTCATACCTGTATTTTAAAATTTTCCAGGGGAAAATTACCCCCCCCCCCCCCCCCCCCCCATTGAGAGAAGTACCCCTCCAGTACACCTCAATATGTAAACAAATAAAGGCACCAGTGTCCACCATTTCATACCTGTATATCAAAAACTTATGTTGGAGACATAGTTGTTCTAGAATGGTGCCCCTGCAAAAAGCAACAGTATATAAAAGGATGGGCTTGACATGTTGACCTGTGGGCATTTAGTCCTAATTTAGCCCTTATTTTTTGCAAAAATAGCCCTAATTTTTGGCAAAAACAGCCCTAATTTTTGTCAAATAATGCTTGAAAGCCTGTATAATGTGTAAAACAGGAACCATATACAAAAAAGGTGATATAAATGTGCAGTGAAAGTAGGTATACTCATTAAGTTAGGTATGTATATCAATCATAATGTATAATTCAAACAATATGAGATAATATCAAACATGCCTATTTCTGATATCTGGTTTTAGAGTGTGGGTTTCCATATATAAATTTAGTAAATACCTATATATATTATGTGTTTTCAACGAGAATTCCGACAAAAATAGCCTTTATTTACTCTTTATTTTTCAATATTTTACACTAAAAGGCCTTTATTTCCATAGATTGGAGCCTTTTTAAAAACCTTTATTAGCCCACCATCATCAGATGGTGGGCTATTAAAATCACTCTGCGTCCGTGGTCCGTCCATCCGTCATTCCGTCCGTCCGTCCGTCAGTCCGTCCGTCCGTCCGTCCGTCCGTTAACAATTTCTCGTTATCGCATCTCCTCAGAAACTACTGGGGGGATTTTGACCAAACTTTGTCAGAATGATGTATTGGTACCCTAGTTGTGTCCCACTGAAAATCAGACTGGTTCAACAATTTATGAGTGAGTTATGGCCCTTTGTTTATTTCTATAATTTACATAGATTTATATAGGGAAAAACTTTGAAAACCTTCTTGTCCAAAACCACAGAGCCTAGGGCTTTGATATTTGGTATGAAGCATTATCTAGTGGTCCTCTACTAAGATGATTCAAATTATTTCTCTGGGGTCAAATATGGCCCCGCCCTGGGGGTCACATGGTTTATATAGACTTGTATAGGGAAAAACTTTGAAAAACCTCTTGTCCAAAACTACAGGGCCTAGGGCTTTGATATTTTGTATGTGACATCATCTAGTGGTCTTCAACTAAGATTGTTCAAATTATACCCCTAGGGTCAAATATGGCCCCACCCTGGGGGTCATATGGTTTACATAGACTTATATAGGGAAAAACTTTGAAAATCTTCTTGTCCAAACCACAAAGCCTAGGGCTTTGATACTTGTAATGTAGCATCATCTAGTGGTTCTCTACCAAGTTTGTTCAAATTATCCTCCTAGGGTTAAATATGGCCCCGCCCCGGGGGTCACATGGTTCATATAGACTTATATAGGGAAAAGCTTTTAAAATCTTCTTGTCAATAACTACAACATTCAAATTTGGACATGTATATTTTTGAGTGGCAAGATGAACCTTGACATGAGTTGACCTTGATTTTGACCTAGTGACCTGCTTTCACATTTCTGTAGCTAGAGCCTTCAAATTTGGACCACATGCATAGTTTTGTGCACTTGAAAAAACTTTGACCTTGATTTTGACCTAGTGACCTACTTTCACATTTTTGAAGGTACAGGTATCAAATTTGGACCATATGCATAGTTCCGTGTTTCAAAATGAAATTTGACATTGATTTTGACCTAGTGACCTACTTTCACATTTTTGAAGGTACAGTCTTCAAATTTGGACCACATGCATAGTTTTGTGTTCCGAAATGAAATTTGACCTTGATTTTGACCCAGTGACCTACTTTCTCATTTCTCAAGCTACAGCCTTCAAATTTGAACCACATACATGGTTTTATGTACCGAAACAAACTTTGACCTTTACATTGACCTAGTGACCTACTTTCACATTTTTGAAGGTACAAGGTTCAAATTTGGACCACATGCATAGTTCTGTATTCTGAAATAAAATTTGACCTTGATTTTGACCTAGTGACCTACTTTCACATTTCTCAAGCTACAGCCTTCAAATTCGGACCACATGCATAGTTTTGTGTACCGAAATGAACTTTGACCTTAAGATTGACCTAGTGACCTACTTTCACATTTCTGTAGCTACAGGCTTCAAATTTAGACCACATGCATAGGATTGTGTACTGAAACAAACTTTGACCTTGACATTGACCTAGTGACCTACTTTCACATTTTTGAAGGTACAGGCTTCAGATTTGGACCACATGCATAGATTTGTGTTCTGAAGTGAAATTTGACCCTTGATTTTGACCTAGTGACCTACTTACACATTTCTCAAGCTAAGCCTTCAAATTTGGACCACTTGCATAGTTTTGTGTACCAAATTAAACTTTGACCTTAAGATTGATCTAGTGACCTACTTTCACATTTCTCAAGCTACAGCTTTCGAATTTGGACCACATGCACAGTGTTGTGTACAGAAATGAAATTTGACCTTGAGCTAGTCAGTAAGTCTTGAAATTTGGAGCACTCCAAAATGGCACATTGGTGGGCGCCAAGATCACTCTGTGATCTCTTGTTTTTGTTCAGGCCTGCTAGGAGGCCTGTGTAGTGGACCTCTAACAATATTGTTCAAATTATACCCCGGGGGTCACTTGTTACATGAGTTATAAAATTATCAGATTATATTTCCTAGACTGTTTGATTATAATTGCCTGATGACCCCAAGTGATTAGGGGTCACCTAATTGTGATCTTGACGTACTGACCTACTTTCTTGTTTTTTAAGATACAGCCTTGAAATTTGGATGACATGTACAGTTTTGCACACCGATCTTAAAACTGACTTTCAGTGACCATAAATGTGACCTACTGACCTACTTCCTTAATATTTAAGCATCATTTTGACATTTGAAACATGTTCACACAACTGGGAAAAGATTTCAGTGCTTTCTTACATTTGACTTTCTTACCTGATCTCTTACTCTTGTCACTGTAGCTCACATTACTTAGATGAGCGATCCAGGGTCATCATGACCCTCTTGTTTCTTAGAATTTCATGTTAAAGTTGTGATGCACATTTGCTCTATCTCAGTTATTACTAAATAGATTTGATTCAAACTTAAAATAGATAATCCACATTATTAGTCACATGATATGACATATGGTTCATTACTTTTGCAGAAATTTTCAATGAATTATGTCCCTTTTATACTCATTTAATGTTTTGATACACTTTATCTCTGTTATTTCATACATTTGACACAGACTTACCTTTATCTCTGTTATTACTTAATACATTTGACACAGATTTATCTTTATCTCTGTAATTATGTCTCCCACAACACAGTGGTGTGGGAGACATATTGATTTACTCCAGTCTGTCTGTCTGTGTGTCTGTCTGTCACAAAGCTTGTCCGCACTCTAAGTTAAACATTTCTCATCCGATCTTCACCAAACTTCAACAAAATGTGTCTGCCAATAAGTGCTCGGCCAAGTTTGATTACTAGCCAAATCGGCCTAGGCACTTCGGAATTATGGCCCTTGAATTACCAAAAAACACTCAGATTTCTTGCGCAGCTTTGCCCCCAAACCGGCGCCTATACTACTAGTAGTATAGGCATCCTTTTGGTGTCAAGAAAGCGCATGCACATGTTGATTAAGTAAACAGTGTATAAAGATGTGCCCTACTTCACTATCCAGCATCGAAATAGTCCAGCACGCGGTCTCCTGTGACAGCTCTTGTTGGATACCATAGCACTTACATTTATCAGCAGGTTTCAACCAAGTTTAAACAACAGATACAGTATCCATAAGAAACTTAATTAAAATATGGTCACTATAGCACAGAGCTTAAAATTCCCCTTGATTAGCAGTATTAACTACAAGGTGCACTGTCATCATTATACTGACAATGTTGGCATCCTAATATACAATAGACATGTCTTACAATGTCTGAAGCCATCTTACTGTGCATTTATAATAAAAGAGGGTTTGGCAGAATAAATAAACAGATATTTTGGTTTCTTCATTTAGCTCTTGTTTATTTGTCAATTTTTTTTATATTTTTTTTTTTCGAATATTCAAATAATGGAGCAGTATTCGAATATTCATGCAGTGAACACATATTCCTTGCCAGCCCTAAATTTAATGTATTCTTTTTCAGAAGCATTGTGTGCCACCAAAGAGGCATGCAGAGCCTGAAGAGCCCCATTCTGAAGCTGTTACTACCAAGAGTATGCTTTGACTTACTGTTATTTTATTGTAAAATATATTTGCGCTTTAATGAGTGTGACTGGACATGTATAGATGTCTCACTCGGGCATAACATTCTTTATGTGCAGAAGCCATCCAGCTGGCTTATGGAAGGTCTGTAGTTCTACCAAAAAAACTGCCTGTTTTAGAATACCATTCTTTCTTTAAGGTAGTTCTGCATGTTTAGGTCAAAGTATTTCTGCATTGTAGAATTTGAGTAAAGCACAGTACTTCCAAACATAAAGATATACTAAGAACATTCAACCAATAAAAAAAAAAGATATGGTCATGTGTTTGGTTTTTCACTAGATTGGTAAGAAAAATATGAATCTTTATCAAATTTTTAGCTCACCTGTTACGTAGTGACATTAAGGTGAGCTTTTGTGATCGCCCATCATCCATCCATCATCCGTCCACAATTTTTTTGTGAACATGATAGAGACCCTATTTTGCAATCGATATTAATCAAACTTGCACACAACTTGTATTGGGGGGCCTCCGTGGCCGAGTGGTTAGAGTCGTTGACTTCAAACCATTTGCCCCTCATCGATGTGGGTTCGAAACCTCATTTGGGGCGTAGAATTCTTCACGTGAGGAAGCCATCCAGCTGGCTTACGGAAGGTCGGTGGTTCTACCCAGGTGCCCGCTCGTGATGAAAGTATGCACGGAGGGGCACCTGGGGTCTTCCTCCACCATTAAAGCTGGAAAGTCGCCATATGACCTAAAATTGTGTCGGTGCGACGTTAAACCCAACAAAATAAATAAATAAAACAACTTGTATTGGTGTAATATCTTGGTTCCTTTTGAAAACTGGCCAGATCCCAGTATTGGTTCCAGAGTTATGGCCCCATAAAGGGCCAAAATCTGCTATTTTGGCTTTTGCAGCCATATATCCTTAGGACGGCCATCACATATTTATGCAATCTCGCCAGGCAAACGTATGTTTTTGACAACACAGAAAATGACGTCACTCAACCTTCAGCTATTTCCGGAAGTAAATAAAATGAAAGTAGAAATGCTAAACTTGAAAACGAAAGCCGCATTTTGATTCGTAGATAGTCAGGGGTCACGCGCAGGGGTCACCCCGTCTAAATGTATGCGCGTGGACTTCTTTTCTTTTTTTTTGCGCTATTGGGGAGCCAATTTTCAGCACTTTATTACGAATTGAAATTACCTGGGCTTTAGTACAGCATGTCAGCTTTTAATCTATGAAAAAATATTTGAGCTCTGGATAAACCAAGGGTACATTGATAATTTTGGAACTTCATCAAATCGCTCAAAATGTCATTTTTGATGTTGTCTGAGAGTGTCAGTATATGCCTCAGATGTAAGATATAACCGTATTTGAGAGCTGCAGATTAGACATTTCAGAAATATTTTCAAAATAAGTTTCCTGTCATAAATGTTGTTTCTACGGAAGCGTGAAAGGGCCATCAGACGCTAATACGTTTTAGTACGTTAAGGCTGCGGAAAGGATATAGACTTCATTTATGGTTTGACTTGATACAAACTTGCTGAATATCTTTAACAACAATAGATCTTGGATTCCATGATGAATCCATCAGATCCAATCAAAGGTTCTAGAGTTACGGCCCCTGATTGACCCCTGAAAGAGCCAAATTGTTAATTTATACCTTGTGAACATGACAGAAGTGACATTTTACATTCGATTTTAAGCACACTTTTACACAGCTTAAGTCACAATAAGATCTCGGTTCCTTTCGAAAACCGGCTAGATTTCATTCATGGGTTCTGGAGTTACTGCCCCTGAAAGGGGAAAAAACTTTCTGCCTTTGATTTGATACAAACTAGCACAAAATGTTTGTCTTGATGATTTCTAGGCCAAATTCCAAACTGGGTCATGAGGGGTCAAAAACTAGATCACCAGGTCAAATCAAAGGAAAAGCTTAGGAACAGCCTAGAGGCAACATTAATTTATGACCCTATCTTCATGAAACTTCCATTATTTAAAGAATACTCAAATAATGTGACAGATATTTCATTTTAAACTCTATAGTCCTTTTGAGTATACGATGAAATAACATCAGTTAAAATAATTCTTTGATATGTTGCTTATTTTCGAAATGATAAAAAAAGTTCGTGATTTTCTGGGACAACCCTCGTAGAGCTGGTTATTTGAGAAAATATACTTTTCTGAACAAACTAGACATATAATGGAGCTGTCTCTCTAGCCAACAAGTCACGATATTTGGAGATAAATTGCATAAAAAAAGTATTCAACTTAATGGCATGATCATTTCCATTTTTCAGAAAAAAGGTCATCTGGTAATCTTGAGGAGTTCCTCTCATTTGAGCCAACAGAGAGACCTGCATGGAGGGAAGCTACTATTACTGGGGATATCAATTCAATACCTCCAATTTCTGAAATGATCAAAGACATTGTGCATTATGAAAAAACCTATGAGAAATTGAAGAAAACTGCTAGAAAAACTGACAGAAAACAAATCATTAGAAGTTTACTTACTAAGTTCTTGTGCAATGTACAGAAAGAAGAAGATATTGGAGTGAAAGAGGAAGGAAAGACCGAGGAAATCATGCATATTTTGGACAAAGAATTTGATATTGATGAGGCTGGAGCAAACAGGAAACTTTCTGACAGTTCAGCTGTTATGTCAGAGGAAAGGAAACTATGTGTGGAAGATAAAAGAAATGAATCACCAGAATTTGATACATACCCAAGTCTAGAGGAAGAACTTGGTGATTATCATGGAAGACTATCAAGTTCAGGTGATGCAAAGCCATCAAAAACTGAATTAGAAACAAAAAATTTGTATAAAGCTTACAAACACATCACAAATGAACTTAATAAGTCTAAGACTGAAACAGATATGTATGCTGTAGACAAGAACTCAACTGAAGCCATTGATGACTGTAAAGGTGTTTTAGATCTTGACTCTTTGATTATCCACACTCACAGAATCTTGATGCAAGGTGTAATGAAGGAGACGCAGATGCCAGGAAGATTCAGTACAAATGATAGAAAAGCTAATTTCAAAGGCAAGGAATACTGGTATCCCACATTTGAAGACGAAATATTTGCCGATGTAGCTGTTCAGACTTTGGTTGACAAAGTGAATGACATTATGGATAACATCAGGTATAAGAATGTTTCAGATGAAGAGAAATATAAACTTTACTTCAAATGTTCCAGCCTTTTCCTCTTTGTGTTTCTTACCCTGCATCCATTTGCAGATGGAAATGGCAGACTTGCCCGTTTTCTTGCAAGTTACAATCTTCTCACATTCTCACCATTTATGACGCCAGTCTACAATGTGTTCAGCTCATCCAGGGAATGTGATTATATTCAGTCATTAGTTGACACAAGAGAAGGTCTTCAGATTTCAAAGAAAATAACTGCTAAGGATGAGGCTGTAAAGTTGACGATTTCTGTAATGCGTCAAAAACCTCGTGATTTGTGTTCCATGCTTATTGAGTCAAATTGGACAATTTGGCGACAGTTGTTGGTCAGATTGGGCGACAGAAGTATCAAGCTTTTTGAATGGGAAGTCCAGAATCAGACATTCTTGAGCAGGACTTTTGAGGCATCTGAATCTGTTCAATAAGTTAATTGACCACTACTGGGGCACTTATGCATTCATATGTCCAGCACCATGATAATTAAGCTAATTGTTGATGCTTGTATTAGACAGTTACCTTAGAACTTGTTAATTCAAGAATGTGGTCAGAGCAGTCAGTAAGATCTTAGTGTTTTCAACTGTTTTACATAGATTCCATAATTATGTCCCCCTTTGAAGAAGAGGGGGTATATTGTTTTGCACCTCAGTGACCTGTTGGTCACGTTGGTTGGTCTGTCTGGCAATAAAGCAAAAATGGTTTCCACCCAATAAATTGAAAACCACTTGACCAAGAATCTCCAGTGGCTTATAAAGTAAATAATCCATATTGTTTTTGGGGTCAGTGGTTACAGGGGCCTTTACCTTGAAAACCATTTGCTCTCACGGTTTCCAATAAATAAATGACTTGAGAACCACTTGACCCAGAATCTTGAAACTTAAAAACATGATTGTGCTTATGAAGTAGATGATCCCTATTTTTTTGTGTGTGTGGGGGGGGGGGGGGGGCGTCAGATGTCAAGGTTGGGCCTGAACCTTGAAACATTTCTGCCCAAAAACTTGAGAATCTCTTGACCCAGGACCTTCAAACTTGGTAGAATGATTGGGATTATCAAAATGATGACCCCTAATGTTTTTTGGGTCAGTAGGTCAAATGTCAAGGCACAGGAACCATGAAAACTGTTTCTGCCTAATAATTTGAGAACCACTTGACCAAGAACCTTGAACTTGGAGGCATGATTGGGCTTATAAAGTAGATTACCCCAGTTGATTTAGAATTCAGCAGGTCAAAGGTCAAGGTCACGGGCCTGAATCCTGAAAATGGTTTCTGCCCAATAACTTGAGAAATAAACTCAGAATCTTCAAACTTGATAGCATAATTGGGCTTGCAAATTAGATGACCCCTACTGTTTTGGGGGTCATTAGATCAAAGGTAAAGGTCTTGGGGGGGGGGGGAACCTGAGCATTGAAAATCATTTCTGCTCAATAACTTGAGAACCACTCAACCTAGGACCTTCAAAATTAATTGCCTGATTGGAGTTATGAAGTTGACGACCCCTATAGTTTTGGGGGTTAGTAGTCAAAGGTCAAGGCCATAGGGGTCAGAACCTTAAAAATGGTTTCAGTCCAAATAATTCTAGAACCACTTGACCCAGAACCTTCAAACTAGGTAGCACGATTGGGTTTATAAAGTAGATACCCCTATTTTGGGGGGTTATTAGATCAAGGTCAATGGGGCCTGAACCTTGAAAATGGTTTCTTCATAGTTGAGAACTACTTGACTCGGGGGACCTTCAAACTTGATAGCATGATTGGATTTTTTGAAGGTGATGTCCCCTATTGTTTTGAGGGTTAATAGGTCAAAGGTCAAGGTCATAGTGATCAAGGGACTGAAAATGGGACAACCCATCATTGAGGCATACATATTTTACAGACAACTCTTGCTGACTCTGGTGGCAGCAGCCATCAAAAATTACAACTGCTTGATCCAGCAAGTCTAAAGCAGGAGGTTGAAAATGGTTTCCACCCAATAACTTGAGAAAAAATAGACCCAGAACTTTCAAACTTGATAGCTAATTGGATTTACAAATTAGATGACCCCCTCATGTTTTTATTTTGATGTAAATGAGATGTGAAACCAAAATTTGTAGTCCTGTTTGGCGTCATATAACCTATACTGTGTTGGTGCGCCGTAAAACCAAAATAAATAAATAAATAAGATGACCCCCCTACTGTTTTGGGGGTCATTAGATCAAAGGTCAAGGTCTCAGGCACCTGAGCCTTGAAAACCATTTCTGCTCAATAACTTGAGAATCACTCAACTAAGGACCTTCAAAATTGATGGCATGATTGGATTTAGGAAGTTGATGGCCCCTATATTTTGGTGGTCAGATATCACAGGACTGAAAATGGGAAACACATAATAATAATAATAATAATAATTTTATTTGTGCACTTCATGTCAATACAAGTTACTTAGCATAATAAATTATCACAGTATTTCACAGATCACAGTTGTACAGTCTAACCTGTCTTAAGCAGCCAGCCAAGGGAAGCAGACAATTTGGCCGCTTAAGCCAGGTGACCGCTGATCGGAGGTGCAGCCAGTATATGTATTTTTCAGACTTCTGACCAGTCTATAGCCTTTAGGCCCATTTCTTTTTGGGTTTTCCATTATTATTTTACCACGATACAATGACGTGCATTTGCCTTCGCAATACGAATGGTCTTCTTAGCAATCTAAAACTCCGGCGTGGTTTTTTTTACTACAACAGACAATTTTCCAACTTCAAAACAAGTTTGTTTTACAATTTCCGCCATTTTGGTAAGGGAAGCTACTCTCGGCGCTTATTGTCTACGCTAAATCTAAGATTGCCGTTACGTTCCGTAAAAGATAGAGTGGTTTATATTTTTTTCAAACACAATAAATTTCGTATAAATTTAATAGTATTTTGATGACAGATGTATAAAAAAAATCACAAATATTATGCTACTTATTAGTTATCGAGTATTATCTTTAACCGAGGTCAAACTGTGATCAACAAAATTGACACGAGGTGACACACTAATTACCGATAATTACTGGCCATTTGATCATAACAAAAGGGGATTACACCTTTGGTTATCAGTTTTAATTGAGAAGCTCAATGTCATTTTGTCGTTCTTGTGGTGAAGTCACGCGAAACTTAGCAACCACGTGCTTCTCAAAATCGGGTATCTTCGGCGATTATTGCCTAAAAATAATTGGTTTAGGAAGAAAAATGGCCGCTGAAAGGGGTCAAATACGGCGGTCGGGAGGCAATTTCGGTGGCCGCTGGCCGCGGACGGCAGGTGGCCGCTGAATAAAGTAATAAAATAGAGGAAAATCCGTCGGGGGCGTCATAAAATGGCCGCTGATCGGAGGTGACCGTTAGTACAGGTTAGACTGTAATAGTAAAGTCATCTATCATATAATATTGATTATACTTTATCACAGGATGTTATTCTTGTTTTGAATATGTAGTTACTGAAACAAAAAATGTAAAAGATATCGATATCACCTCTAGATAGTTGTTATACCATACCGTCGTTTATATGACTGAAAAATTGTTGAAAAAGACGTTAAACCCGAACACACACACACAGTATTTATAATTTCAAATAGAAGATAGTGCACTGGATTGCCCGTAAAGCTTTGGCATTTACATGCAAAAACTTATTTCCAACGGGGTCCATCATGGGGGCATGCATGTTTTACAGAAATCTCTTGTTACAACTGCTTGATCCAAGTCCATAGCAGGAGTTTTTCATGAATTTCAGCGTTATCTTATAAGAATGAGGTTAATTGTCTGAATTTTTAAGATATCTTTAGTAGTGTTACTTTTATGGTGGCCAAAAACGTACTTTAAAATTCTGGTCCTTGAAAAGTTTACTGTATTTCATACTTATATCAATTTTACCAGGAAAATGTTGCTTTTATAAATTCTAACTAAGATATCTAGAAAATTTTGTAACAGTCATTCGTCAACATAATTATAAAGCCAAAATAGACACGCTTTTTTTATGTGACCAGAATGATAGAAATTACAATTGAAAATAGTTTTTAGCTCACCTGTCACGTAGTGTAAAGGTGAGCTTTTGTGATAGTCCGCCGTCCGTTCACAATTTCTTGTGAACACGATAGAGACCACAGTTTGCAATCAATTTTAATCAAACTTGCACACAACTTGGCATAATATCTCGATTCCTTTCGAAAACTGGCCAGATCCCATCATGGGTTCCAGAGTTATGGCTCCTTAAAGGGCCAAAATTAACTATTTTTGGCTTATGAACAGTGAACACGATACAGACCACATTTTAGATAACTCTTGATTGAACGTTTATCGATGTGAATACTTTACTAATATAATGTTGTAAAGGCTTGTACTCTGTATCTTCTACATGCACATACCAATGCATGACTATCTCCCCTGATTTTATTAAAAATGGATTTGTCTCAGTAAGTATTTGTAGGACTCATTTGAAATTTCATTATTGTCATTTGTTGGACTGATACAATCAGGGTAGATAACTATGGACTGATTTATTTCAAATTACCTCCCTTTGTTTCAAATTAAAATAGGTGTTTCTCTGTAACCAATAAAAATACTGATTTGAAATGTCATTTATGCCATCAGATGGACTCGGACAATCAGGATAGATAACTTTTGACTGAATTTATGACAGATTACCTCCCTTTATTTTATGTAAATGAATATACCTCAGCAGCATCTAATGAGATTGGTTTTAAATGTTATTTCAGTCTTCCAGGATAAGGAATAGTCATGCTAGTACAAAAATGCAGCATTTGAGCCTAGGACCCTCAAACTTGGTATGGAGATTGGCCCTAACTAGTAAGTGACCCTTAGGTCAAAAGGGACTGTTAAAGAAACTATGTATCCTGATGATATTTAATGTGTATGCCAATGTGATCTATGTCTAAACTTGATCTTATCATTAAGAGCAATGATACTCAGGTGAGCGACATAGGGCCATCATGGCCCGGCCCTCTTGTTAAAAATGTTATCACCATAACATTCTTTAGAGTGATGTATAATATGAATTGTGTTGTCTTTATTTAAGGATGTACGAGCATTTTTTTCAGGATATCCGCCATTTTAAAAAATGTTCCATCGAATATTGCTTTGTAACAAAAGTTTTGCCAAAAAATAATGCTAAATAATTAATTTATAGGGCTAATAATGTACCATTTAACCAAATAGATTCTGCTCTTTGCGAAAAAAAAAAATTCACCCTTATTTTTGACGTTTTACAATATGGTAGGGGTAGGTAATTTCAAATATCTATGAAAGTAGGTCAGGTTTGGTTTTGATATTTTCCTGACTGATACATAATGATATGTTATAATTGAAATAAACATTTTCAACATATCACTTTATTTTATCTAGAAAATGTAAATAAAATCAAAAAGAACTAAAAAGATCAAAATTCACCAGTTTTTGACAATTTTTTCTTAATAAATCTCTTAGTTGCATGGTGACTCCAACTTTTTAGCTCACCTGAGCACAAAGTGCTCAAGGTGAGCTTTTGTGATCAGCTGGCGTCGTCCGTCATCGTCAGTTGTCCGTCGTCGTCAACAATTCGACTGTTAACAATCTAGAGGTCACAATTTTAGCTCAGTCTTAATGAAACTTGGTCAGAATGTTCGATATTGGGTCATCTGGGGTCAAAAACTAGGTCACTAGGTCAAATCAAAGAAAAAACTTGTTAACACTCTGGAGGTCACAATTTTAGCCCAATCTTAATGAAACTTGGTCAGAATGTTACCCTCAATGAAATCTTGGACGAATTTGATATTGGGTCATGTTGGGAACAAAAACTAGGTCACTAGGTCAAATCAAAGGAAAAGCTTGTTAACAGTCTAGAGGTTACACTTTTGGCCCAATCTTAATGAAACTTGATCAGAATGTAGCGTGAGTTAAATTGAAGTTATCAAGTGGGAGGGGGATTCCCCCTCCCGCTGGTGGGGGTCCGGGGGATCTCCCCCGCGAAAATTTTGAAATAAAGACGACAAATGGTGACCTCTGGTGAGTTTTAAGCAATATTTAAAACATATTTTTTATCTGTCTTCAGACATAATCTGATCTATAACATTCAGAATATAATCATAACAACTCGTATTCAGAAAAGTCGGTTCTTATTTTACTTAATCGTTTTATCATGGTCGGTAAAGTAAATGTGGCAGACATTTTGAAAGATTCCTCGTATATTTAGGATTTGGCAATTATAGCATGGCGCACCGGCTTTCCATATAGCCTCCCATAGTACTTAATACTAGTAAATGTCATTTCGTTTCCAAAACATTTTGCATAAGGTGTTTGGCATTTAGCATTGATATCTGATATTTAGCAATTGACAATTAACATGGCGCACCGGGTTTCTATAGAATGCAAAAGAAGAAGGCATGACCATTAGTATCACTGTTGTTAGATCCTCTCTACACACACGAATTCTTTACTCTGGGCCTTTTTACCCCCATTATGGTACAGCTGAATTATGGAGAGAGGTCCGGAAATATGATGAATTATTAAAGTGATAGAAGTATCAACTCTAAAATACTTTATTTCGTAACAGTAATAGTAAACATATCAACGAAAAAAAAGGAACAATTTTATGCATGCATTAAGCGTATCTATACAATACTAACAATTAACAAAAGACAGTACCACAACATAATTTATCCACACGTTTTCCAAAAATTAATTAAATAAACATTTGTTATTATATGATATACATTAAATATTCCAACCCGATATCTTAAGAGTTATTTCTTAACTTCATTGTCCATATGTATTGAAAGAGGAAGCGAATTAATAACCTGTATGGCATGTAATCCGCTGCATTAATGTATAAAATGATGTTAAACTAACGTATCCAAATTTTTAGAATTTTTATTACATGCGTAATATACAACATTTTAAGACAAAAATCAGCCATAGTTGTAACTAAGTCCAAAAATTATTTTTTGATTAAAAAAGGCACCTTACTGGTTCACAATTGAATGCACGTGCAAATTACTAAATTTGCACGAGCTGACGACAATTGAGAACTTTAATAAAATATTTAAAATACTCACTGCAAACAATAGGTATTCATAACTTAATGAAAATATGAAAAAAATCAAGTTACTAATACATTTTGAAATATGACACAAGAAAGTGTTTTGAGTTTCCGCGATTACCAGCTTCTGTAGACGTTTCCATGGTTACGGCACGCCGCTAAATTTCTACGACCGATCTTAAAAGTCAGTTCTTGTTTTATTTAATTGTTTTATCATAGTAAAAAAGTTTTGTATGATTGTTAAATATAACGTGTGGCAGATATTTTAAAGATTCCTCGTATATTTGCTGTTCAACTTTCTGAAACTACCTCATCATGCAACTGTAAGAACGTTACAGTTGTTATATCAAAATGCATAAACCATTTGTTAAGTTTGGCAACGAAAAACGTTTAGAGACACTGGCCTCCAGATCGTACGACAACAACAAAAAGAGTAAATTCCTAAGTATTAGCAAGTAATTCCTGTATTTCTTAATAAAGATTTGAAACTCAATTACTAACAGACTGAATGCTATAATTGAAAAACATGAGGAGTAGTTGTTTTTACAGCGCTTGTAACGTTTTGCTCCAGGCATATATTTAATCTAGCATACAACTGCTGTTCTTTTCACTTTTCAGGGGTGTTTTAGCAGAAGAGAAAACGTCTGCTTACGAGAATTGCTCGGGCTCACGTGCTGTTAAAACACTTTTCGTATGCGTTTTCCGATGCAAAGCGTAAACGTTTGACGGCCCCAAAACGGATAATTCAAAAGGAAATGATGTCAACATGAAAAACAATTCATTTTATGGTGACCTTGAGGGAGAATGTATTCAATTATAAGTTCTATTCGCATTTTATACTAGAATACCTTAAGCACATGTCTATTCCATGCCTTACCTGGCTCGGGCACCAACCAATATTATCAGGGTCCTGCAGATGTTATAACACAAAAGATATGCGTTATATCTACATAAACTGCCACAATTATAGATACAAGTGCTGTACTGGTAAAGACAGTCGGTAATGATTTATTGTGCGGCGACCCAGGTTCAATTCCCGACTAGGGCTTCTTGATTTGACATTTATAAGATACTTTAAAACAAAAATGTATATTCAGGATAATATGACCAAATTTGATAGAAACATAGCCGAAATCTGGCACCTTTACTGAAAACCCACCTAAGAAGAACTGTATTCTATTCTATATGGTGAATTTGAATAAAGGATATGTATCGCAAACTTTGCATTTACGTTATAAATTTATGTTGACTTTTAATTCAGAGGCCATTACTTATCTTGTTTACAGATACTAGTATGTAAAATCTTTGCACTAAATAAGGAAGAATCTTAAATCGTCCACCAACCATTTTCGAAGTAAAGCTGCAATATTAACACGATTTTAATAAAATATAGGTCATTAGGTCTTGGTAGATCTATATCTTTTAAAACTAATCCCATAAAAACAGACATTCATAAAATAATAAAAGATCAATGAATATCAAAAATTTCTGAGTGAAATATCCGCTTTAAATATCGTGGACGAACTTTTCAATGAAAGGGTCAGAATAGGGTAGGCCTACATGACCAAATTAGGCCTCTTGTAAGTACATGTGTATTTGTAGAAATTCTAGAAAACGCGAAATTACCTGCTAGGGAAAGTGTATTTTTGTGCAAATTCCCATTTTATTGTCAACAGGTGAGTTTTCACGCCATCGTTCTTTTCAATGCGTGGATCAAATAAATCTTGGTATGGAGGGTCATTAGCGTTCACCATTTTGAATTCCGCGGCATGTAAACATTCCATTCAGATACTCAGTTCAGACGACGATGGTTAAAATCTATTTTTAGAATAGAGCGCGAAGACAATGCTAAGCAGTAGTGCACATGACTGTTTCAATTTGTATAGAATTGTATAGAACTTTGAAGTTTCTAATAAAAAACAATAACACTAATGTACATATTCTGTGTATTTTATACTTCTTTGACCTAGTGAGTGTCTAAGCTTTCCCCCCCCCCCCCCCCCCCCAGCCTTTAATTATGTCTCCCCCAGGAGACATATTGTTTTTGCCCTGTCCGTCCGTCCGTACGTCACACTTCATTTCCGAGCAATAACTGGAGAACCATTTGACCTAGAACCTTCAAACTTCATAGGGTTGTAGGGCTGCTAGAGTAGACGACCCGTATTGTTTTTGGGGTCACTCCGTCAAAGGTCAAGGTCACAGGGGCCTGAACATTGAAAACCATTTCCGATCAATAACTAGAGAACCACTTGACCCAGAATGTTGAAACTTCATAGGATGATTGGTCATGAAGAGTAGATGACCCCTATTGATTTTGGGGTCACTCCGTCAAAGGTCAAGGTCACAGGGGCCTGAACATTGAAAACCATTTCCGATCAATAACATGAGAACCACTTGACCCAGAATGTTGAAACTTCATAGGATGATTGGTCATGAAGAGTAGATGACCCCTATTGATTTTGGGGTCACTCCGTCAAAGGTCAAGGTCACAGGGGCCTGAACATTGAAAACCATTTCCAATCAATAACTTGAGAACCACCTGACCCAGAATGTTGAAACTTGATAGGATGATTGGTCATAAAGAGTAGATGACCCTTATTGATTATGGGATCACTCCGTCAAAGGTGAAGGTCACAGGGGCCTGAACATTGAAAACCATTTCCGATCAATAACTAGAGAACCACTTGACCCAGAATGTTGAAACTTCATAGGATGATTGTACATGCAAAGTAGATGACCCCTATCAATTTTGGGGTCACTCCATTAAAGGTCAAGGTCACAGGGGCCTGAACATTGAAAACCATTTCCGGTCAGTAACTTGAGAACCACTTGACCCAGAATGTTGAAACTTAATAGGATGATTGATCAGAAAGAGTAGATGACCCCTAACGATTTTGGGGTCACTCTGTCAAAGGTCAAGGTCACAGGGGCCCGCACATTGAAAACCATTTCCGGTCAATAACTTGAGAACCACTTGACCCAGAATGATGAAACTTCGTAGGATGATTGGGTATGCAGAGTAGATGACCCCTAACGATTTTGGGGTCACTCTGTGAAAGGTCAAGGCTACAGGGGCCTGAACATGGAAAACCATTTCCAATCAATAACTTGAGAACCTCTCGACCCATAATGTTGAAACTTCATAGGATGATTGTTCATGCAGAGTAAATGACCCTTATTGTTTTTGGGGTCACTCCGTTAAAGGTCAAGGTCACAGGGGCCTGAACATTGATAACCAGTTCCGATCAATAACTTGAGAACCACTTGACCCAGAATGTTGAAACTTCATAGGATGATTGAACATGCAGAGTAGATTACCCCTATTGTTTTTGGGGTCAGTCTATTAAAGGTCAAGGTCACAGTGGCCTGTTCATGTAAAATCATTTTTTGGAAATAACTTGAGAACCACTTGACCTACAATGTTGAAACTTAATAGGATGATTGGACATGCATAGTACATGACCCCTATTTATTTTGAGGTCACTTGATCAAAGGTCAGGGTCACAGGAGCCTGAACAGTGACTTGAGAACCACTAGGCCACGAGTGTTGAAATTTAGCGGGATGACTGGACATGCCAAGTAGATGATCCCTATTGCAGCCAACCATCAGTGTCTCTTTGACTTTCGCTCCTGACCCCTATTGACTTCTTGCCTATAGGACTTTGCATTGGGGGAGACATGCGCTTTTTTACAAAAGCATTTTCTAGTTTTTATTGTCTTTTTCGAAAAATTAGCTTTCTGTGTTTTTTGGTTTTAATATTTAAGTTTACTCAAGTGAGTAATTGAGTATGCCACGCTGTTGGAAGATTATATATTGGGTCATGTAGGGTCAAAAACTAGGTCACCAGGTCAAATCAAAGGAAAAGCTCTGTAGAGGCCTCATTTATGACCATATCTTAATGAAACTTGGTCAGAATGTTAATCTTGATGATCTATTGTCAGGTTCAAATCTGGGTCAGGTGGGATCAAAAACTAGGTCACCAGGTCAAATCAAAGGAAAAGCTTGTTAACACACTAGAGGCCACATTTATGACTGTATCTTCATGAAACTATTAGTCAGAATGTTAATCTTAGTGATCTTTAAGTCAAGTTTGAATCTAGGTTATGTCGGGTCAAAAACTAGGTCACTGGGTCAAATCAAAGGAAAAGCTATTTAACACTTTAGCGGCCACATTTATGACCATACTGTAGAATCTGGTAAATAAGCGCATATTCGAATATAAGCGCATATCAAAAGTAAGTGCATACGGCCTTACCGTTAATCCGTATGGGATAATAAGCGCATGTCATGCCCTTACCATAATTTTGTCTCGAAAGTAGGCACATATCCAATTACTGCTAAGCAAACAACAGAAGCAGCAAAAAGACGTAATTACCGGTATTATACCGTGATAATTGTTTATCATAAATACAGATGACAAGTGTTCTTACCTGTTGAATAGCAGATGGGTGTTAAAAGATTATACCGTCTATTGTTTTTTCGAATAGAAAATGTTTTCAGTAAATGAAAGTAAAAGTTTGAATACCAGAAAAGTTGTTTGCCTTGTCATAACAGTTTGTCATTCTTTTGTAAATCTTTGAAAAGAGTATATTGGATAAAATTATTGAATGGTCCGAGAGATTGAAAATTATGTGCAAATTATGAAGTTCATTATGTTTTCATTATGTATAAATACTGTAGGCCTATGCAATAAAAGGAAGTAGTACACTGCGCACGTCCATGCCCATGTTATTTTTTCGTTTTCTCAAGCAAGGTTAGCACTGTCATTATTCCTAAAATATCAAACATAGGCGCACACGGCTTATCTATAAAGGCATATCAAAATTAAGCGCATAGTTTTGGCTTAAATGTAAGCGCATATCAAAAATAGGTGCATAAAAGTGTCACTAAAATTATTATAAGCGTGTACGCTTATTTACCAGATTTTACAGTATCTTAATGAAACTTAGTCAGAATGTTAATCTTGATGATCTTAAGGTCAATAGGTCAGGTGAGCGATACAGGGCCTTCATGGCCCTCTTGTTTATTATTGGCCGTAGGGAAAAACCGAGACCACTTTCCAGTGGTACAACATGGATGGTACCTCCAATTTATAGGTGTATTTTGACATATCTGTATCTTTAAGAATATTTCAACTATATTTTCTCATGATTCTTTTGATTGATCTTGATTATGATTTTTTGACCTTGTCCTTAAGTGCAATGACGACAGGTGAGTGATATAGGGCCATTATGGCCCTCTTGTTTTCTTTCCATTTTAAAGCAGTTTTGTGTGTCATTAAAAGCTGCAAAATATTTTTGAAATCTTACCGTCAGAATTTTTTTTTAGATCTAAATATATTTTTTCCATTGAAAATAAAGTGGGTGGGGTAATTATGTCAACATGTAAAAATGAAAGAGATCTGTTTGTGAAATATATGCTTATATAATACTGATGTCACCTTGTATTCATATTAACATGTAAGACATGAAATCCCTATAACATTAATACCGATATTATATGTTTTATAAAGGACCACCATTTTTAGCTCACCTAAGCACAAAGTGCTCAAAGGAGAGCTTTAGTGATCGCCCTGTGTCCGTCGTCAACAATTTGACTGTTAACACTCTAGAGGGCACATTTTTGGCCCAATCTTAATGAAACTTGGTCAGAATGTTACCCTCAATAAAATCTTGTACGAGTTCGATATTGCTCGGCTGTCAAAATTCCAGAAGTTTCCATGGAATGTCTTTGAATTTTCATGGAAGTCAGGACTCTGGAGTATTCGGACAAACTTTCCGGAGCTTGATATGGAATACTGCGGAAAAATGTCCAGGGATTTCTGGAGAACTTTCCATGGACAATTTTCCGGAGTGATTCCACGGATGTCCGTGAACAATTTTCCGGAGTTATTCCGCAGTGGTCCAGGAAGTTCTGCTGACAGTATTATTCAATAGCAATAAATGTGATTAATAGACTTTTTTGCAGTACATGTATAGTGACCAATAACACTTCAGTACAACAATATGATTTTATTGCATGTGATCACTTTTGCAGTTTCAAACACTATGATATATATGAACAAGGAAAATGAATCTTTGCCAGTTTAAAGTGACTGATTAGAATATTTTTATGCCCCCGAAGGGAGGCATATAGTTTTTGAACCGTCTGTCGGTCTGTTAGTCTGTCCGCAATTTTCGTGTCCGGTCCATATCTTTGTCATCGATGGATGGATTTTCAAATAACTTGGCATGAATGTGTACCACAGTAAGACGACGTGTCGCGCGCAAGACCCAGGTCCGTAGCTCAAAGGTCAAGGTCACACTTAGACGTTAAAGGTCATTTTTCATGATAGTGCATTCGTGTCCGGTCCATATCTTTGTCATCCATGGATGGGTTTTCAAATTACTTGGCATGAATGTGTACCACAGTAAGACGACGTGTCGCGCGCAAGACCCAGGTCCGTAGCTCAAAGGTCAAGGTCACACTTAAGACGTTAAAGGTCATTTTTCATGATAGTGCATTCGTGTCCGGTCCATATCTTTGTCATCCATGGATGGATTTTCAAATAACTTGGCATGAATGTGTACCACAGTAAGACGACGTGTCACGCGCAAGACCCAGGGTCGTAGCTCAAAGGTCAAGGTCACACTTAGACGTTAAAGGTCATATTTCATGATAGTGCATTGATGGGCGTGTCCAGTCCATATCTTTGTCATTCGTGCATGGATTTTAAAATTATTGGGCATGAATGTGTACCACAGAAAGACGGCGTGTCACGCGCAAGACCCAGGTCCGTAGGTCAAAAGTCTAAAACTCTAACATCGGCCATAACTATTCATTCAAAGTGCCATCGGGGGCATGTGTCATCCTATGGAGACAGCTCTTGTTTAAGCATATACGTAGTTTCGGACAAAGATTAGTTACACTTAGTTTCAGACAAAGATTAGTTACACTTAAATAATGATGAAATCATTCAGAGAAAGTACCTAAAGATATCTGTTTTCATATATGCATATTATTTATAAAATCTTTGTGAAGCCTTTGGTTATACTTTAGCATTCATTGTTTTATGCTATAGAATGACTGATGTACAAATATACATACATGTGTTAATTAGCATAATTACAAACATATGTATTGTTTCATCGGTCAGTTTTGTAAACAAACTTACTTGAGCAATTTCTAGAACCCTCAATATTAACTTTGAACTGAATTACCTCATATAATAAAGTTTCACTAATTTTTACACAACTTGTTAACATCAGACTTCCAGTTACACATTTTGAAAATTCCTCTGTAAGATCAGTTCATCTAAATTCTAATTGGTTGAGCTTGATCACATGGTATTCCCAGTCTGATGCTAATTGTTTTCTGATGTGTTTAAAATCTGTTAGAAAATGACAGTTATTTCCAGAGTTAAATGACCAGAATTTTTTCAAAGTGCTACATTTCCGCAGTGTCAGTGAATATTCCATGAACATTTTGATAGATGTCCAGAGTAATTTCCAGAGATGTCCGTGGAAAACATTTGCAATCACTCTGGACATGTTATATAACAGGTGACTTTTCCGGACTATTCCATGGAAAGTACCTGCTTTCCATGGAAGTTTTGCATTTGTCCGCAACTTTTCCACAGTTACTCTGGAATATGTACAGCCGGGTGGGTCATCTGGAGTCAAAAACTAGGTCACCAGGTCAAATCAAAGGAAAAGCTTCTTAACACTAGAGGTCACAATTTTAGCCCAATCTTAATGAAACTTGGTCAGAATGTTACTCTCAATAAAATCTTGGATGAGTTCGATATTGGGTCATCTGGTGTCAAAAACTAGGTCCCAAGTTCAAATCAAAGGAAAAGCTTGTTAACACTCTAGAGGTCACAATGTGTGCCCAATCTTAATGAAACTTGATCAGAATGTTATCCTCAATAAAATCTTGGACGAGTTCGATATTGGGTCATCTGGGTTCAAAAACTAGGTCACCAGGTCAAATCAAAGGAAAAGCTTGTTAACACTGTAGAGGCCACATTTATGACCATATCTTAATGAAACTTGTTCAGAATGTTAATCTTTATGATCTATAGCTCAAGTTCAAATCTGAGTTAGGTGGGGTCAAAAACTAGGACACCAGGTCAAATCAAAGGAAAAGCTTGTTAACACTCTAGAGGCCATATTTATGACTGTATCTTCATGAAACTTAGTCAGAAAGTTAAACTTAATGATCTTTAGGACAAGTTCGAATCTGGGTCATGTCGTGTCAAAAACTAGGTCAATTGCCTCGGTAGCCTAGTGGTAGAGCGTCCGCTTCTAGTGCGGGAGGTCTTGGGTTCGATCCTCGGCTGCGTCATACCAAAGAAGTAGAAAAATGGTACTAGCAGCTTCCTCGCTTGGCGCTCAGCATTAAGGGGATAGCGCTAGGACTGGTCAGCCCGGTATCATTATAATGTGACTGGGTGGGATATCACGCCATGTGTCTACGATGTGATATTTCAGTGAGGCAGCACTATAAAGTTGGGCATTGTGCTCACTGCTACAAGTAGACACCGTCGTTTGTATGACTGAAAAATTGTTGAAAAAGACGTTCAACCCGAACACACACACACACACACACACAAACAAACTAGGTCACTAGGTCACCAGGTCAAATCAGAGGAAAAGCTAGTTAACACTAGAGTCCACATTTATGACCATATCTTAATGAAACTTGGTCAGAATATTAATCATGATGATCTTTAGGTCAAGTTTAAATCTGGGTCAGGTGGGGTCAAAAACTAGGTCACTAGGTTAAATCAAGGGAAAGCTTGTTAACATACTAGAGGTCACATTTATGACTGTATCTTCATGAAACTTAGTCAGAATGTTAAACTTGATGATCTTTAGGTCAAGTTCGAATCTGGGTCATGTCGGGTCAAAAACTAGGTCGCAGCGTCAGATCAAAGGAATAGCTAGTTAACACTTAGAGGCCACATTTATGACCATATCTTAATGAAACCTGGTCAGAATGTTAATCTTGATGATCTTTAGGTCAATAGGTCAGGTGAGCGATACAGGGCCTTCATGGCCTTCTTGTTTCAATTTACAAATTTCAGAAATGCTTAAACAGCGGGTGAAGAAAATGCCCTTTAAAATTAAAATGAGTTGGTGACCTTTGTTAGCTCACCTGTCACATAGTGACATGGTGAGATTTTGTGATCACGCAGCGTGCGTCTGTCCGTCCGTAAATTTTTGCTTCAAAAACTAGGTCAGTAGGTCAAATAATAGAAAAACCTTGTGACCTCTTTAAAGGCCATATTTTTCATGGGATCTGTATGAAAGTTGGTCTGAATGTTCATCTTGATGATATCTAGGTCAAGTTCGAAACTGGGTCACGTGCTGTCAAAAACTAGGTCAGTAGATCTAAAAATAGAAAAACCTTGTGACCTCTCTAGAGGCCATATATTACATGAGATCTTCATGAAAATTGGTCAGAATGTTCACCTTGACGATATCTAGGTCAAATCCGAAAGTGGGTCACGTGCCTTCAAAAACTAGGTCAGTAGGTCAAATAATAGAAAAACCTTGTGACTTCTCTAGAGGCCATATTTTTCATGGGACTTGTATGAGTGTTGGTCTGAATGTTCATCTTGATGATATCTAGGTCAAGTTCGAAAGTGGGTCACGTGCCGTCAAAAACAAGGTCAGTAAGTCAAATAATAGAAAAATCTGGTGACCTCTCTAAAGGCCATATTTTTCATGGGATCTGTATGAAAGTTGGTCTGAATGTTCATCTTGATGATATATAGGTCAAGTTCGAAACTGGGTCAACTGCGATCAAAAACTAGGTCGGTCTTGATATAGAAAAAACCTTGTCACCTCTCTAGAGGCCATACCCTTGAATGTATCTTCATGAAAATTAGTCAGAATGTTCACCTTGATGATATCTAGGTCATGTTTGAAACTGGGTCACGTGCCTTAAAAAACTAGGTCAGTAGGTCAAATAATAAAAAAAAACTTATGACCTCTCTAGAGGCCATACTTTTCATGGGATCTGTATGAAAATTGGTCTGAATGTTCATCTTGATGATATCTAGATCAAGTTTGAAACTGGGTCAACTGCGATCAAAAACTAGGTCAGTAGGTCTAAAATTATTAAAGTCTTTTGACCTCTCTAGAGGCCATATTTTTCAATGGATCTTCATGAAAATTGACCTGAATGTTCAACCTGATGATATCTAGATCAATTTCGAAACTGGGTCACGTGCGGTCTAAAACTAGGCCAGTAGGTATAAAAATAGAACAACTTTGTGACCTCTCAAGAGGCCATATTTTTCATGAGATCTACATGAAAATTAGTGAGAATGTTCACCTTGATCATGTCTAGGTAAAGTTCAAAACAGGGTCACGTACCTTCAAAAACTAGGTCAATAGGTCAAATAATAGAAAAACATTGTGACCTCTCTAGAGACCATATTTTTCAATGGATCTTCATGAAAATTGGTCAGAATTTTTATCTTGATAATATCTAGGTCAAGTTCAAAACTGGGTCACATGAGCTTAAAAACTAGGTCACTATGTCAAATAATAGAAAAAAATTACGTCATACTCAAAACTGGGTCATGTGGGAAGAGGTGAGCGATTCAGGACCATCATGGTCCTCTTGTTTGTCTTGGAAACTAATGTTCTTCAAGCTCACAGAGTATGAAAAAATTCTTAAAGTATTAGATCACTAATAGAGAACCTCCTTTTTGAAGAGTACTCAATTCCTACCATAAACCTACTTTTACTGCAATTCTTAGGGGGGCGTAGGTTCAAGCCCTACTGGGACCAAATTTTTTTTCTTATTTTCCTTTTTTTAGCTCACCTGTCACATAGTGACAAGGTGAGCTTTTGTGATCACCCTTCGTCCGTCATCAGTCCGTCCTTGCGTCCGTGCATCAACAATTCCTTGTCTGCACGATAATGGTTTCATTTATGGTTTTATTTTAACCAAACTTGCACACAACTTGTATCACCATAAGATCTTGGTTCCTTTCTTGAACTGGCCTGATCCCATTATGGGTTCCAGAGTTATGGCCCCTGAAAATCAAATCATAAATGAAGCTGCTATTGTGCAGACAAGGTCAAAATAGCTAATTTTGGCCCTTTCAGGGGCCAATCCTCTAGAACCCATACTGGGATCTGGCCGGATCAAGAAAGGAACCAAGATCTTATGGTGACACAAGTTTTGTGCAAGTTTGATTAAATTCAAATCATAAATGAAGCTGCTATTGTGAAGACAAGGTCAAAATAGCTAATTTTGGCCCTTTCAGGTACCATCACTCTGGAACCAATAATGGAATCTCGCCAGTTCAAGAAAGGAACCAAGATCTTATGGTGATACAAGTTGTGTGCCAGTTTGGTAAAAATGAAATCATAAATAAAGTTGCTATTGTGCAGACAAGGTCGAAATAGCTAATTTTGGCCCTTTCAGGGGCCATAACTCTGGAACCCATAATGGGATCTGGCCAGTTCAAGAAAGGAACCAAGATCTTATGGTGATACAAGTTGTGTGCAAGTTTGGTTAAAATAAAATCATAAATGAAACCATTATCGTGCAGACAAGGAATTGTTGATGCACGGACGCAAGGACGGACTGATGACGGACGAAGGGTGATCACAAAAGCTCACCTTGTCACTATGTGACAGGTGAGCTAAAAAAAGGAAAATAAGAAAAAAAATTTGGTCCCAGTAGGGCTTGAACCTACGCCCCCCTAAGAATTGCAGTAAAAGTAGGTTTATGGTAGGAATTGAGTACTCTTCAAAAAGGAGGTTCTCTATTAGTGATCTAATACTTTAAGAATTTTTTCATACTCTGTGAGCTTGAAGAACATTAGTTTCCAAGACAAACAAGAGGACCATGATGGTCCTGAATCGCTCACCTCTTCCCACATGACCCAGTTTTGAGTATGACGTAATTTTTTTCTATTATTTGACATAGTGACCTAGTTTTTAAGCTCATGTGACCCAGTTTTGAACTTGACCTAGATATTATCAAGATAAAAATTCTGACCAATTTTCATGAAGATCCATTGAAAAATATGGTCTCTAGAGAGGTCACAATGTTTTTCTATTATTTGACCTATTGACCTAGTTTTCGAAGGTACGTGACCCTGTTTTGAACTTTACCTAGACATGATCAAGGTGAACATTCTCACTAATTTTCATGTAGATCTCATGAAAAATATGGCCTCTTGAGAGGTCACAAAGTTGTTCTATTTTTATACCTACTGGCCTAGTTTTAGACCGCACGTGACCCAGTTTCGAAATTGATCTAGATATCATCAGGTTGAACATTCAGGTCAATTTTCATGAAGATCCATTGAAAAATATGGCCTCTAGAGAGGTCAAAAGACTTTAATAATTTTAGACCTACTGACCTAGTTTTTGATCGCAGTTGACCCAGTTTCAAACTTGATCTAGATATCATCAAGATGAACATTCAGACCAATTTTCATACAGATCCCATGAAAAGTATGGCCTCTAGAGAGGTCATAAGGTTTTTTTTATTATTTGACCTACTAACCTAGTTTTTTAAGGCACGTGACCCAGTTTCAAACATGACCTATATATCATCAAGGTGAACATTCTGACCAATTTTCATGAAGATACATTCAAGGGTATGGCCTCTAGAGAGGTGACAAGGTTTTTCTATATCAAGACCGACCTAGTTTTTGATCGCAGTTGACCCAGTTTCGAACTTGACCTATATATCATCAAGATGAACATTCAGACCAACTTTCATACAGATCCCATGAAAAATATGGCCTTTAGAGAGGTCACCAGATTTTTCTATTATTTGACTTACTGACCTTGTTTTTGACGGCACGTGACACACTTTCGAACTTGACCTAGATATCATCAAGATGAACATTCAGACCAACATTCATACAAGTCCCATGAAAAATATGGCCTCTAGAGAGGTCACAAGGTTTTTCTATTATTTGACCTACTGACCTAGTTTTTGAAGGCACGTGACCCACTTTCGGATTTGACCTAGATATCGTCAAGGTGAACATTCTGACCAATTTTCATGAAGATCTCATGTAATATATGGCCTCTAGAGAGGTCAAAAGGTTTTTCTATTTTTAGATCTACTGACCTAGTTTTTGACAGCACGTGACCCAGTTTCGAAACCGATCTAGATATCATCAAGTTGAACATTCAGGTCAATTTTCATGAAGATCCATTGAAAAATATGGCCTCTACAGAGGTCAAAAGATTTTAATAATTTTAGACCTACTGACCTAGTTTTTGACCGCAGTTGACCCAGTTTCAAACTTGATCTAGATATCATCAAGATGAACATTCAGACCAACTTTCATACAGATCCCATGAAAAGTTTGGCCTCTAGAGAGGTCACAAGGCTTTTTTTCATTATTTGACCTACTGACCTAGTTTTTTAAGACACGTGACCCAGTTTCAAACATGACCTAGATATCATCAAGGTGAACATTCTGACTAATTTTCATGAAGATACATTCAAGGGTATGGCCTCTAGAGAGGTGACAAGGTTTTTTCTATATCAAGACCGACCTAGTTTTGATCGCAGTTGACCCAGTTTCGAACTTGACCTATATATCATCAAGATGAACATTCAGACCAACTTTCATACAGATCCCATGAAAAATATGGCCTTTAGAGAGGTCACCAGATTTTTCTATTATTTGACTTACTGACCTTGTTTTTGACGGCACGTGACCCACTTTCGAACTTGACCTAGATATCATCAAGATGAACATTCAGACCAACACTCATACAAGTCCCATGAAAAATATGGCCTCTAGAGAAGTCACAAGGTTTTTCTATTATTTAAACCTACTGACCTAGTTTTGAAGGCACGTGACCCACTTTCGGATTTGACCTAGATATCGTCAAGGTGAACATTCTGACCAATTTTCATGAAGATCTCATGTAATATATGGCCTCTAGAGAGGTCACAAGGTTTTTCTATTTTTAGATCTACTGACCTAGTTTTTGACAGCACGTGACCCAGTTTCGAACTTGACCTAGATATCATCAAGATGAACATTCAGACCAACTTTCATACAGATCCCATGAAAAATATGGCCTTTAAAGAGGTCACAAGGTTTTTCTATTATTTGACCTACTGACCTAGTTTTTGAAGCAAAAATTTACGGACGGACAGACGCACGCTGCGTGATCACAAAATCTCACCATGTCACTATGTGACAGGTGAGCTAACAAAGGTCACCAAACTCATTTTAATTTTAAAGGGCATTTTCTTCACCCGCTGTTTAAGCATTTCTGAAATTTTGTAAAATTGAAACAAGAAGGCCATGAAGGCCCTGTATCGCTCACCTGACCTATTGACCTAAAGATCATCAAGATTAACATTCTGACCAGGTTTCATTAAGATATGGTCATAAATGTGGCCTCTAAAGTGTTAACTAGCTATTCCTTTGATCTGACGCTGCGACCTAGTTTTTGACCCGACATGACCCAGATTCGAACTTGACCTAAAGATCATCAAGTTTAACATTCTGACTAAGTTTCATGAAGATACAGTCATAAATGTGACCTCTAGTATGTTAACAAGCTTTTCCCTTGATTTAACCTAGTGACCTAGTTTTTGACCCCACCTGACCCAGATTTAAACTTGACCTAAAGATCATCATGATTAATATTCTGACCAAGTTTCATTAAGATATGGTCATAAATGTGGACTCTAGTGTTAACTAGCTTTTCCTCTGATTTGACCTGGTGACCTAGTGACCTAGTTTGTTTGTGTGTGTGTGTGTGTGTGTGTGTGTGTTCGGGTTGAACGTCTTTTTCAACAATTTTTCAGTCATACAAACGACGGTGTCTACTTGTAGCAGTGAGCACAATGCCCAACTTTATAGTGCTGCCTCACTGAAATATCACATCGTAGACACATGGCGTGATATCCCACCCAGTCACATTATAATGATACCGGGCTGACCAGTCCTAGCGCTATCCCCTTAATGCTGAGCGCCAAGCGAGGAAGCTGCTAGTACCATTTTTCTACTTCTTTGGTATGACGCAGCCGAGGATCGAACCCAAGACCTCCCGCACTAGAAGCGGACGCTCTACCACTAGGCTACCGAGGCAATTGACCTAGTTTTTGACACGACATGACCCAGATTCGAACTTGTCCTAAAGATCATTAAGTTTAACTTTCTGACTAAGTTTCATGAAGATACAGTCATAAATATGGCCTCTAGAGTGTTAACAAGCTTTTCCTTTGATTTGACCTGGTGTCCTAGTTTTTGACCCCACCTAACTCAGATTTGAACTTGAGCTATAGATCATAAAGATTAACATTCTGAACAAGTTTCATTAAGATATGGTCATAAATGTGGCCTCTACAGTGTTAACAAGCTTTTCCTTTGATTTGACCTGGTGACCTAGTTTTTGAACCCAGATGACCCAATATCGAACTCGTCCAAGATTTTATTGAGGATAACATTCTGATCAAGTTTCATTAAGATTGGGCACACATTGTGACCTCTAGAGTGTTAACAAGCTTTTCCTTTGATTTGAACTTGGGACCTAGTTTTTGACACCAGATGACCCAATATCGAACTCATCCAAGATTTTATTGAGAGTAACATTCTGACCAAGTTTCATTAAGATTGGGCTAAAATTGTGACCTCTAGTGTTAAGAAGCTTTTCCTTTGATTTGACCTGGTGACCTAGTTTTTGACTCCAGATGACCCACCCGGCTGTACATATTCCAGAGTAACTATGGAAAAGTTGCGGACAAATGCAAAACTTCCATGGAAAGCAGGTACTTTCCATGGAATAGTCCGGAAAAGTCACCTGTTATATAACATGTCCAGAGTGATTGCAAATGTTTTCCACGGACATCTCTGGAAATTACTCTGGACATCTATCAAAATGTTCATGGAATATTCACTGACACTGCGGAAATGTAGCACTTTGAAAAAATTCTGGTCATTTAACTCTGGAAATAACTGTCATTTTCTAAGAGATTTTAAACACATCAGAAAACAATTAGCATCAGACTGGGAATACCATGTGATCAAGCTCAACCAATTAGAATTTAGATGAACTGATCTTACAGAGGAATTTTCAAAATGTGTAACTGGAAGTCTGATGTTAACAAGTTGTGTAAAAATTAGTGAAACTTTATTATATGAGGTAATTCAGTTCAAAGTTAATATTGAGGGTTCTAGAAATTGCTCAAGTAAGTTTGTTTACAAAACTGACCGATGAAACAATACATATGTTTGTAATTATGCTAATTAACACATGTATGTATATTTGTACATCAGTCATTCTATAGCATAAAACAATGAATGCTAAAGTATAACCAAAGGCTTCACAAAGATTTTATAAATAATATGCATATATGAAAACAGATATCTTTAGGTACTTTCTCTGAATGATTTCATCATTATTTAAGTGTAACTAATCTTTGTCTGAAACTAAGTGTAACTAATCTTTGTCCGAAACTATGTATATGCTTAAACAAGAGCTGTCTCCATAGGATGACACATGCCCCCGATGGCACTTTGAATGAATAGTTATGGCCGATGTTAGAGTTTTAGACTTTTGACCTACGGACCTGGGTCTTGCGCGTGACACGCCGTCTTTCTGTGGTACACATTCATGCCCAATAATTTTAAAATCCATGCACGAATGACAAAGATATGGACTGGACACGCCCATCAATGCACTATCATGAAATATGACCTTTAACGTCTAAGTGTGACCTTGACCTTTGAGCTACGACCCTGGGTCTTGCGCGTGACACGTCGTCTTACTGTGGTACACATTCATGCCAAGTTATTTGAAAATCCATCCATGGATGACAAAGATATGGACCGGACACGAATGCACTATCATGAAAAATGACCTTTAACGTCTTAAGTGTGACCTTGACCTTTGAGCTACGGACCTGGGTCTTGCGCGCGACACGTCGTCTTACTGTGGTACACATTCATGCCAAGTAATTTGAAAACCTCTTTTCCTTTGATATGCTCTTTCATTTTTACATGTTGACATAATTACCCCACCCACTTTATTTTCAATGGAAAAAATATATTTAGATCTAAAAAAAAATTCTGACGGTAAGATTTCAAAAATATTTTGCAGCTTTTAATGACACACAAAACTGCTTTAAAATGGAAAGAAAACAAGAGGGCCATAATGGCCCTATATCACTCACCTGTCGTCATTGCACTTAAGGACAAGGTCAAAAAATCATAATCAAGATCAATCAAAAGAATCATGAGAAAATATAGTTGAAATATTCTTAAAGATACAGATATGTCAAAATACACCTATAAATTGGAGGTACCATCCATGTTGTACCACTGGAAAGTGGTCTCGGTTTTTCCCTACGGCCAATAATAAACAAGAGGGCCATGAAGGCCCTGTATCGCTCACCTGACCTATTGACCTTAAGATCATCAAGATTAACATTCTGACTAAGTTTCATTAAGATACTGTAAAATCTGGTAAATAAGCGTACACGCTTATAATAATTTTAGTGACACTTTTATGCACCTATTTTTGATATGCGCTTACATTTAAGCCAAAACTATGCGCTTAATTTTGATATGCCTTTATAGATAAGCCGTGTGCGCCTATGTTTGATATTTTAGGAATAATGACAGTGCTAACCTTGCTTGAGAAAACGAAAAAATAACATGGGCATGGACGTGCGCAGTGTACTACTTCCTTTTATTGCATAGGCCTACAGTATTTATACATAATGAAAACATAATGAACTTCATAATTTGCACATAATTTTCAATCTCTCGGACCATTCAATAATTTTATCCAATATACTCTTTTCAAAGATTTACAAAAGAATGACAAACTGTTATGACAAGGCAAACAACTTTTCTGGTATTCAAACTTTTACTTTCATTTACTGAAAACATTTTCTATTCGAAAAACAATAGACGGTATAATCTTTTAACACCCATCTGCTATTCAACAGGTAAGAACACTTGTCATCTGTATTTATGATAAACAATTATCACGGTATAATACCGGTAATTACGTCTTTTTGCTGCTTCTGTTGTTTGCTTAGCAGTAATTGGATATGCGCCTACTTTCGAGACAAAATTATGGTAAGGGCATGACATGCGCTTATTATCCCATACGGATTAACGGTAAGGCCGTATGCACTTACTTTTGATATGCGCTTATATTCGAATATGCGCTTATTTACCAGATTCTACAGTATGGTCATAAATGTGGCCGCTAAAGTGTTAAATAGCTTTTCCTTTGATTTGACCCAGTGACCTAGTTTTTGACCCGACATAACCTAGATTCAAACTTGACTTAAAGATCACTAAGATTAACATTCTGACTAATAGTTTCATGAAGATACAGTCATAAATGTGGCCTCTAGTGTGTTAACAAGCTTTTCCTTTGATTTGACCTGGTGACCTAGTTTTTGATCCCACCTGACCCAGATTTGAACCTGACAATAGATCATCAAGATTAACATTCTGACCAAGTTTCTTTAAAAATATTGAGTTACACGCGGTGAAAGTTCTGTATTTTGCTTTCACTCTTAGATTATATATTATGGAAGAAATTTAGGTAGGTTTTACGTCTGTCCTAAGGTTATTTTTAGCTCACCTGTTACAAAGTGAGCGCGCGGCGTTCGTCGTCCGTCCGTCCGTAAACTTTTGCTTGTGACCACTCTAGAGGTCACATTTTTTTGTGGGATCTTTATGAAATTTGGTCAGAATGTTCATCTTGATGATATCTAGGTCAAGTTCGAAACTGGGTCACGTGCCTTTAAAAACTAGGTCAGTAGGTCTAAAAATAGAAAAACCTTGTGACCTCTCTAGAGGCCATATATTTCATAAGATCTTCATGAAAATTGGTCAGAACTTTCACCTTGATGATATCTAGGTCAAGTTCGAAAGAAGGTCACGTGCCATCAAAAACTAGGTCAGTAGGTCAAATAATAGAAAAACCTTGTGACCTCTCTAAAGGCCATATTTTTCATGGGATCTGTTTGAAAATTGGTCTGAATGTTCATCATGATGGTATCTAGGACAAATTCGAAACTGGGTCACGTGCGGTCTAAAACTAGACCAGTAGGTATAAAAATAGAAAAACCTTGTGACCTCTCTAGAGGCCATTAATTTCATGAGATCTTCATGAAAATTGGTCAGAATGTTCATCTTGATGATATCTAGGTCAAGTTCGAAACTGGGTCACATGCGGTCAAAAACTGGGTCAGTAGGTCTAAACATAGAACAAGAGGACCATAATGGTCCTGAATCGTTTCAAACTTGACCTATATATCATCAAGGTGAACATTCTGACCAATTTTCATGAAGATCCATTCAAGGGTATGGCTTCTAGAGAGGGCACAAGGTTTTTCGATTTTAAGACCTACTGACCTAGTTTTTGATCGCAGTTGACCCAGTTTCAAACCTGACCTATATATCATCAAGATAAACATTCAGACCAATTTTCATACAGATCCCATAAAAAATATGACCTCTAGAGAGGTCACAAGGTTTTTTCATTATTTGACCTACTGACCTACTTTTTGACGACATGTGACTCACTTTCGAACTTGACCTAGATATCATCAAGATGAACATTCTGACCAATTTTTAGCTCACCTGTCACGTAGTGACAGGGTGAGCTTTTGTGATCACCCTTCATCCGTCGTCCGTCCACAATTTCTTGTGAACAAGATAGAGACCACATTTTGCAAGCAATTTTGATCAAACTTGTAAAAAACTTGTATTGGCTTGATATCTCAGTTCCTTTCGAAAACTGGCCAGATCCCATCATGGATTCTAGAGTTATAGCCCCTTAAAGGGCTAGAATTTGCTATTTTTGTGCGTCAACAATTTCTTGTCTGCATGATAGCAGCTTCATTTATGATTTGAATATAACCAAACTTGCACGCAACTTGTATCACCATAAGATCTTGGTTCCTTTCTTGAACTGGCCAGATCCCATAATGGATTCCTGAGTTATGGCCCCTGAAGAGCCAAAATGAGCTATTTTGACCTTGTCTGCACAATTGCAGTTTTATTTCTGATTTGATTTTTACCAAACTTGCACACAACTTGTATCACCATAAGATCTTAGTTCCTTTCTTGAACTGGCCAGATTCCAATACGGGTTCCAGAGTTATGGCCCCTGAAAGGGCCAGAATTAGCTATTTTGACCTTGTCTGCACAATAGCAGCTTCATTTATGAATAGAATTAACCAAACTTGCACAAACTTGTTCACCATAAGATCTTGGTTCCTTTTTGAACTGGACCAGATCCCATAATGGTTCCTGAGTTATGGCCCCTGAAGAGCCAAATAGCTTTTTGACCTTGTCTGCACAATGCAGTTTATTTCTGATTTGATTTTACCAAACTTGCACACAACCTTGTATCACCATAAGATCTTAGTTCCTTTATTGAACACCAGATTCCATACGGGTTCCAGAGTTATGGCCCCTGAAAGGGCCAAATTAGCTATTTTGACCTTGTCTGCACAATAGCAGCTTCATTTATGATATGATTTAACCAAACTTGCACAAACCTTGTTCACCATAAGATCTTGGTTTCTTTTTGAACCCAACAGATCCATTACTGGTTCAGAGTTATGGCCCCTGAAGGCCAAATTAGCTTTTTTGACCTTGTCTGCACAATAGCAGCTTCATTATGATTAGAATTTAACCAAACTTGCACAAAATTGTGTCACCATAAGTCTTGGTTCCTTTATTGAACAACCAGATCCATATGGGTTCCAGAGTTATGGCCCCTGAAAGGGCCAAATTAGCTTTTTGACCTTGTCTGCACAATAGCAGCTTATTTATGATTTGATTTTAACCAAACTTGCACACAACTTGTATCACCACAAGATCTAGGGATTTTTCTTCAACTGGCCAGATTCCATTATAGGTTACAGAGTTATGGCCCCTGATAGGACCAGAATTAGCTATTTTGACCTTGTCTGCACAATAGCAGCTTCATTAAGATTTGAATTTAATCAAACTTGCACAAAATTTATGTCACCAAAGGTCTTGGTTCCTTTCTTGAACCAGATTCCATTATGGGTTCCAGAGTTATGGCCCCTGAAAGGGCCAAAATTAGCTATTTTGACCTTGTCTGCACAATAGCAGATTAATTTATGATTTGATTTTAACCAAACTTGCACACAACTTGTATCACCATAAGATCTTGATTCCTTTTTATTCGCCCAAAGGGACATATTATGTTATCGCTGCGATGTCCATCTGTCTGTATGTCTGTTGGTTAGCAATTTCCCTTTCGCTCTGTAACTCTTGAACCCCTTGAAGGATTTCAAAGAAACCTGACACAAATGTTCACCTCATCGAAACAATGTGCAGAGCGCATGTTTCGGATGGCTCACTTCAAGGTCAAGGTCACACTTAGGGGTCGAAGGTCATATGACTTTGTTTTGTGTGTATATTGCTCTGCATTTGCGTCGATTGCAGTGCTCTTGTTTTTATTTGGCAGATCCTTTTGTTCACTTACAATAAAAAAAATTAATTACTTCCCTTTTATGTTACTATAAATAGCTTATTTAAGAAACTCTTTTATTATTGGCCGTAGGGAAAAACCGAGACCACTTTTCTGTGGTACAACATTGATGGAACCTCCAATTTTTAGGTGTATTTTGACATATCTGTACCTTGTAAGATTTTTTTTTAAATTTTGGTTAATTTCTCCCCTTTGTTGTTCCTGTCTTTGGGCTTCATCAGTCAAAATTTTACTCCAAACCACCTCTGATGTAATCCTTCAGGCATGAAACTACTGGCCATATTTTCTCATAATTCTTTTGATTGATC
>NW_026462950.1:0-73578 GCF_021730395.1 Mercenaria mercenaria | reverse complement strand
ATTCCAACTTTACCTATCATTAGGGTAAATATAGTGAAGTATCATGAAAATAGGACCACAAATGTACCACCCAACAGTGTTCAAAACTGAAAAGGTTGACCTAGATTTCATGATAAGTTTTATGAAGACTGGAAAAAAAGGTGGCCACTATAGTGTCCACAAAGAAATTATCTATGGTCAGACGATAGGCTGACGGATTACGGACAGATTGTTCTCACAAAAGCTCACCTTATCAAACTGAGACAGGTGAGCTAACAAGAAGTGTCCATAAGTCAGTCAAGCTCGACTATTCAAATCACTATTCCAAGAAAGGAAAAACAGTAATTTTGGAGAACACTCCTCATTTTAGAGCACATTCTATAAACTGACAACATGAAAAATTGCTGACTGCAAAAAATGCTCTAGAAGTAATATATATGTATTGTATATCAAATAAAACTTTATTCTATCTGTAATAAGAATATGAATACCGATTTATTTGACGATGATCTATATAGAAAATACTGACATGCCAAATGGGGACTGATATTATGAAATACCCTGTAGTTATGAATTTTGTACTGAAGTACATTTGGATTTGAGGGGATGTGAGCAACTACATTGGCCTGATTATGCCATGCGGTACAACGGCTGTTACAATTTCCCTCCCAAGATCTGAAACATTACATTTTACATAAATGGAACTTTTCCGACTACCAATTACTTCTTGCTGCAGTAATAAATTTAATAAATGAAATTTTTACTTTCAAACAAGTGTTTCAATAAAATGTAAAACTAAGAGTGATTCGGAGTGTAATTAAGATAATTTTCATGACATGAATTTCTCAATGTGCTGATGTTTTTGCAGGAAACGTGCCATTGCATGATGATATCGTAATATTTTAACCATCCATGATGTCCGTTTATATTTATAGGAAAGAACTGTAGCAGCCAAGTGTTCTTTATCGTAGTTTCCAATACGTCTATGGTGGGAATGTCACGAGGCCTGTGAAAAATATTAAGCACATTAAAACGTAAATATCATCTGTTTATTATTTAGTATAATGGTGTAGTTATTCCCACCGTCTGCCTCCCTGAACCCCACTCCAAAATAAGGCATCTAAATTTTAGAAATACATGTGCAAAAATGTTTATCAAGTTGGTGTGGCAATAGCCGTGTTTTTAAAAACTAACCAATGATATAGGTCAGATTGATTTTCTTGAAAATGAAAAGGACCACTAAGGAGACACAAAGGGCCACTAAGGAGACTCAAATGACTTCTATTTTGCACTTAGAACTACTAAGGTGGTGTGTGTGTGGGGGGGGGGGGGGGGGGGGGTGATAATGTGTATGTACTAAGGGATCTGCTTAAGGCTGTGTTCAACATAAGCATATACCAGGGCGTCGGATGAAGTGACGGAAAAGGACCCAGTCACCAAATTTACTTTGTTCTTTTTTTTTCTTTTTTTTTTGAGGGGGAGGGGGGTGGGGGAGGGGTGGGACGGTGTGCGGGGATCTGTGTTGTTATTGGATCATTGGTCCCGTCATTTTGTTGTCTGTGATCCAATGGTATTTAATGTCATAACAGCAGGTGTCAAATGCTTGTGTGGAAGCTGTAAAAGGCCTTTCAGGGCTTCACTTCAGTGTAGTTATTTAATTTTGGTCCTATGGAAGCGTTGAATTTCATCTCTATGTCGTTAATTTGAATTCTGTTTAGGGCCGCTAGGGGACATTCAACATTAGCATCTACCAGGGAGTAGGATGAAGTGACCGAAAAAGACCCGGTCACCAAATTTACTTTGATTTTTGGGGTTCTCTGCATTCATTGGATCTTTTGGTTACAGTTCACCTGGCCTGTGGTGGTCTGTGATCCAATTACATTTGTATAGCATCTACTAGGGGATTTTGGACACTGATTAGGGGTGTTCAGATGGCAATCAGACTTAGCATCTTCATAGTGTCTGATGAAGAGCATTAGTTGTCCTCGGAACACCCCAAAATATTGTCCCAAATCTCCAGATAGTACTGCGTAGTACATGTACTCCCCCTTAGTGCTCATTAAATGTCCTTAGTGTGACCTTTGTCGTCCTGCTTGCCGGTGTAGTGGTCCTTAGTAGTCATTAGAGGTATTTAGTAGGACTCCTTGTCACATGCCAAAAAAAGATCACTGTTGACTGCATAACTATTTTCTGACTTCATGAACTATCACTGCATACTTTGCCTTGAGACTGTGTTTATGAGAGTGCTTTTGGAAATCATTAGTTGTTTTTTTTACACATTATTTGGTCACATTATCCTCCTTGTAAAATAACATACAGTGCAAATCCGTGCTGGTTTGCATGTTATTCTTGTTAGCTCACATGACCAGGTCAGGTGATGCTCTTAGTATCTTGTTTTGTCTGGCATTCGGCCATCCACAATTGCTTGTGTTCACAATAGCAAGTTCTGTTTTATTTGATTTTGACTAAACTTGCACACACTTGTATATCCAAAAGATCTCGGTTCCTTTAGAAAACCAGCCATACTGGCCCAATTAGTGACATAGTTATGACTCCTGATATGTCCAAAAAATTGCCATCTTAGGCTTGTGTGCGCTGTAGCTCCTTTTTTATGTTGGATCTGTACTAACTATGCACTCTTGAAAACGCAAATTGTTATGATTTCAAGTTTGTGTACGCTACTTTTTATTTCTGAAGAAGGATTGTTGTCTTTAGTTAGACTTATTGCTACTTTATTACTATGGTAGCGATAACCTGATAGCAATTTACAGTATAAATTTACCTAAGTTTGACTTATTGCTACTTTACTGCTATGGTAGCAAGTAGCCGCTATCATATTAGATTTGATGTGCCACCAAAATCACTTTGTCGCTACCTTCTGGCTATGCTAGCAGGTTCCTGCTACTGATAGCGAGAGGTCGCTACTAGTAGCGGCAAGGTAGTAGGTACATAGCAGATACTCGCTACCATCTGCTACCTTCCTGCTACTAGTTCTTGCTATCAAAAATAGAAGCGACTAGGTAGCAGCAAGCTAGCGGCTAGCAAGCTGGTACCTTTCTGTTTCTATAAGGGAGGCGGTCTTTACAGGCGTATGCTTATCTGCCAGTGCTCAACTGTAAATGCCTTCTCGGACTACAGTATTCTCAGGATTGTTTTTGGACTTCCAGAAATCAAAAATACCTAATCACATGTACCAGTGGGAAAACAAACAAGATGCTCTAAAAATATACAGCTTTTATTTTCATATTGCCCTAACACGAATGACTTTGAAAATTCGAAGAAATAAAGAATAATTAATCCCAAAAAAATATTCGATACTAGAATGATAAAACAGAAGGTGATGAACCAAAATCAAAATGCGCGAACGGGGCTACCTGTTACCGACCCGAAAAATGAACTAGGAAAATTCCTAAGTCAAAATGTGCTTTCTGGTGAATGGAACAATTTAGAAAACAGCAACATATCTCAGCTAAATATACGGATTGATTGCTAAAAGGGGCACTTAGAAATAACTATAAAAGTCTATTATAAATTTTATCACCAAGAATTCTAAGAGCGAAAAACTGATTAAAATGCTGCTAAAATTTTCTAAAACAGCGACGAACGTATTAAATAGAATTTATCTACCTTTACTGGGTACCTTTTTCCTATTAATATTAAAATAAATTAATAGAATTCAAAAATCTAAGAAGCTAAAATTATGCAGCTAAATGCTTTCGAAAACAAAGTGGAAGTCAGTCACGGGTATATATATGCCCACTGCACACGAACGCTTGTGGGCATGCAAACAATGTGTGTAGGCGCGGCGCGCAAGGGTTGCCCGCCACTGCATGCAGATGCTCACATTGACGTGTGCACAACAACACAGCAATGAAATACAATACTACGGCACACGGATGTTACATTAACTATTTTTAACAATAACCTAGCATCCAAGCCTAAAAATAACGGCCCCAAACACATTTTAACAAATTACAACAATTTTGACTTTAGCGCCTAGAAAACTTCACGGTTAAAAGCGCCCCGTGTGCACCTGCTAGAAAAGTGACGTCATTAAAGGTAGAACGTCCACCGGAAATAAATGGCTGACACAAAACACTTCCTGACAATTATCAAAAATGAACGATGCAACAATGATTTGAAAAGGTTTTAGACATATGAAGATGAAAATGGTAATTAATTACTTAAAATGCAATATGATTTAAACAGATAACTTTACAGGCAAAATGTACAGCAATATGAACAGAACCGGCGCTATGCAAAAAGTGGGTTGGGTACCCGTTCACTACAGTATTAAAGAGATTACAAGACAACACAACGAAAGGGATTTTGTTATAACTACATACAATGACAAAAGCCGTGGACAGAATGTTGGATTGCAGTGTATAACAACTATATCTTTACCCTGTTCTATTTCTATTGCAATTATTTTCCTTTATCTAATTTACTCATTTACTCGTATACCACTTGTATAACTCCAAAGCTATTGTTATAACTGCAAAACATGTTTGAGGACAAGGGGAGGAAATGTAATCTACAAGAACTATAGCAAGAACTATAACACTGTATTTTTTATTTCCCTTCATTCAGGTAACTTGCCTGTGATACTACTTTTTAAGTGCTGAAGGGAATTTATTTACATAGGAACAGGGGACGTTCAGTGTTCAAGAACTATAACTTTACCTTGCTTATTTTTTTCGATTATCTCCCTTTATTTAATTTATTCATAACATGGCGCGCAACTCCGAAACTATTAAAAGGCTTTTGTTAAAACTTCATGAAATGACAAAGGACATTTAATTAAAGAAAAAGCTATGCACAAAGCCATAACTCTATCTTGCTTACTTTCTCAATTATCTCCTTTTAGTAAATATACTTGAAACATTTGAAAGAACTTTATTTAAACTTCACGAGCGTTGTGAAGAACCGAGAAACATAGCAGGAAAGAATACAAATCATTTTGCTCGCGACTGTTGCAGTCTTTATATTAACTTTATATAAACCAAGTACATTGATCATTTGATAATCATTGGATAAGATCGTATTGTCCGGAAGTATTGACCTGGCACTCATGAATATCCCGTGTGTTTCCGTAAATTAATTTTCGGTTTCCGGACAAAAATAATTATATAACTATTTAAAAACAAAAAAATAACATCTTCATGTCGTATGTGCAGATTTAGTTGTGAGGAGAAAGCGTTCAGGTACCAATCTCGGGGTTGTGGGTTCGAGTCCTCTGTTTTACCACATCATTTTTACTTCATCTTCTTAACAGACTGATTATCATGATTTATCGTTCATTTATTAAAATAAATACTGTACTATTCAATATTCCTCTACGTACATGTCAGTAAACTGTTTTATAAAATGTCGACATAAATCTTCAGGGCTGGACAAGTGTTCGTTCATTCAACGGACATTTCAAGGAATTGGTGCCGAGAAAAATGAGCTGTTTCATAAAAAATGTTAGACTAAATGTAATATTGATACAATAACATTACATTGAAGTAAAAAACATGGTCTGAACTGAATTCGAACCCATCGTAACGTGCACAGAAGTCAGAGAGCTTACCACTACGCCACCGTGCCATTAGTTAAGTATGTCGTTTTTTTTTTATTAATTGGGATATTTTAAGGATACAAACCAAAATGGGATTTGAAAAAAAGTCGAATTGAAATGGATGTTCGTGTGGGCAGGTAGGGTGTTTTTGAGTGATTTTTTTGCGGGAAAAGGGGAAAAAATGACTGAGAAAAAGACCCCCCCCACCCCCCTATAAAACGGGGGGTATTTTAATGGGTGTACGTTCATTTTAGAGCACGCTTATTGCTTCAAATAAACCTTGAACAGCGGTAATATACATCGGATGTCCAGGGATGAATGGTATGACTGAAAGTTTCAACCAAACCTGGAAAATCTACTTAGATCACATCGAAACCTTTGCAAAAGATTACATAAAACTGTGCTCATAATAAGGTATGACAAGTGTGCATGAGACATAACACAGTGGGACACCGCTTTGGTCCACATGCACAATAGGAGAGGCATATCTGTGCCCAGTAACTGGCCATGCCGCAGGGCGATATTTCGAGACCAGATTTATATTTTTTATGTATTTAGAAAAATGCACTATATAAACAGCTTGCGCTTCTTACCATTTTAGTAAAGTAAAAACAGATTGTCATTACAACAATATGTTAGACTGTAAAGATGAGAAAAGCTATACTCCAAAGCAAACATTGATTCATGTGATCAACTGGAAGAAGTTGATGAATAAAGCATCAAGCAAACAGGAAAAGATGGCGCTTACATTATTGATGACCGTCCGCATGATGAAAGATCTGGACAGTTTGAAGTGGTATGTGAACTGTATGACTGTGACATTGAAAACATTAAAATGGAGTGGTATTGCATGACAAGATAGAAGACATGTATTTGTTGAATTACTGTTAACTGTATTTAGCACTGAGTAATAAACATGAAAAATAATGAATGTTTCTAGTAGCACTATCCCTAAAACAATAAAAGTAAAGTCAGAAGAGCTGTTATATGTTCTCAGACATTAATACACAGTCAGAGCGATGCCAGTTTCAACGCACAACTGTGTACTATATCAACAATGAATTTTCCTTTGTCTCAATGACCCATTACGATCTGAACATTTAATTCAGATTAAGAAATACTTTATCTGTCTTTATATACAAAATATGATAGCAGAACTGCTTCTTTTATGATTTACAAGCAAATCCTAGAGCTACAAAGATATTCCACACTGTGCACATTTTTGCCTCAAAACAGCCCAGTTCAATGAATGTACAGCTTCAAAGCCCTATCAACGGCATGCTATATCTTTGATTTGGTATGTACAAGGCATAAACGATGTACTTGTAACACTTTACAGTCGATAAAACAGACTATTCTCCGAAACAAGCATTTTTTGCAGCCAAACACTGCTGTATCATGATCTAAAAGCGTAATGTACATTTGTGATGAAAATCAGCTTATTTGAAACACTGTACATGTTCAAATTCCTGTAAAATACTCAAGGTTTCGATGATTTAGTGTGTACAAGGCTTTTAGCACCATAAAAACAGTAAAACAGAGAAGTCTGCGAAACAACTGTGACGTTCTTGATCAATTTACAACGTACACATACTGACAGTGCGTGGCAGTCACAACTGCATTGAACAAAATAAAAGTAAAAAGTTCTCTCTGAGTTTTGGAGCTTTATGGAATAATTTGGAGGATTTGGAAGTAACAAAATGAAAAGGTAGGTGGATTTTATGTCAGTGAATGACATTATCTTGCTTTGATAAGTTTGTAGTGGAAATAAACACTTTATTTTGACTTTTTTCGCGCAACGGCATGTGTGCAGAATGTTGCAATTTCTGTCAAATTTTGGGAGCTCATATTTTGTTAACGCATGGATGTAAAAATATCTCTTTTAGGACAAGAAAGCCTGTTCGCTAGCGTAATGAATGCATGCAAAATTCTTGTTCTGAAACACTTGGTTATGTATTTTTTTTACTCTGAAAAATTGTTGAAATTCATGTGAAATGCTCGCGAAAATGAGTGGTTTTGAAACGTAAATATCTTATTCATTTCTCAATGTAAATTCATGATGTTGGTCTCATTCGACAGCTAAACCCTTTCTTGTTTTGATGTTAAAATGTCAGAATTTACAAAAGTGTGGAAATATATGATTTTTAGCTCAGAAATGACAGACCGTATTGTCAACATAACGGTAATGCGCCATTTGCAAAGCTGCAAGTTTCAGCCCTCGTAGTTTTCTATTGCATGGATGTAAAAAATATCTCTTTTAGGACAAGAAAGCCTGTTTACTAGCGTAATGAATGCATGTAAAGATTTCATTCTGGAACATTTGGTTTAGCATATTTTTGAACGTGAAAAATTGTCAAAATTTGTGTAAAATGCTCGCGAAAATAAGTGATTTTGAAACGTTAATATCTTATTCATTTTTCAATGTAAATTCATGATGTTGGTCTCATTCGATAGCTAAACCCTTTCTTGTTTTGCTGTTAATTTGTCACAGTTTACAAATTTAGGGAAGGACGTGATTTTTTGCTCAGAAAATGACACACCACGGTAAACAACAATTGCCGCGCCGCTACAACAAAGGTGCAGGTTTGGGAGATAATTTTGCAAAAAGTAAATAAGATATGAGACTGAAAATTTAATACAATGAGGATAAAAGTATTGACTTTTAAATGAGACCATTTTCATCTTTCTGCGATCAGAAATAAGTTCAAAACATTGATTTGAAATGACCCTGTCATTCACCATTTCTCGTCTTTTTTTTGCACTTTCAGAGAATAGGGTCACGTAAGGTCGCTACGTCATCAATCATGTCATTTAGGAGCTGGACATAACAATAACAATATGGCTTTCAACGGTCAAAAGTATTTCTGTGAAATAAAATCATTTTATTGTGTTTGTAGATGGAGGATTGGAAAAAAACTTTATGAGAAAATACATCTCAGAATGCCTGCCGTTAAAAATTACTAAGGATGGAGGCGAATGCATGATACAGGAGCTGAAAAAAAGGTTAGTGTATGATTTCATCTGTCACTGCTCAGTATGCTGATTGTGATTTGAACTTTTGAAGTGGCTAAGCTTTCTTAGATGCTCAGTTGTACATATTAAATATACTTATAGACCAGATTCTGTCTCATTTTATGTATATAAAAAATTAATAAGCACTTTGACAGAATGAATCTTCAAAAAATCAATGATAGAATGATGTTTTGCTTATTTTTTTTTCAGAGCAACATGTCCAGGCCTGCCAAATATTTACAAGCATAGACTGAAGAAGTGTGAAGCATACTGAAGTGATGTGTGTGTGTTCCACAGCAATAAATTGTGGAAAGAAAAGCAGGTATTTATTTTTACAAAATAATCTCTATTGAATTTTAACATAATGGCTTTTCAGCTTCATCACAGTGTAAGGCTGTAGAAACTTTGTAATAAATTTATGTAAGGCAGAAAACTTGAAACTCTAACACTGTTTGAAGATATATGAACTAGCTCAGCTTTCAGAAATGTTCAGAAAATATTTCTAGACTAAATTTTATCTCATTCATTGTGTGTAAAAATACATAAGCACTTTTTTCAGAATGAATATAAAGAAGTACTGATTTTCTAATGATTTGCTTATTGTTTTTTCAGTGCACTGCAGTGAATTGCACAGGCCAAGATGTCTCAAGTTGTACATTCAAACAGAAGTGATGGGTGACGGGCTTTTACTAGCAACTTGTGAAGAAAAATCAGGTAACAATTCATTTTACAAATATTGAATTAAAAAAAATACAATACCATTTCAGCTTGATGCTTGAACTTTTTGTTATATTTTCTATACTAGAGGCTGTCAGTATCAAGTGTCATTTTACATTTGATTTGTGTGATGCACAAAAAAAAATATGAACAGTGAGTTACAGATGTTCTGTTTCATAAATTCTCATACAGCAATGATAGATTTTCCTCAGCATATTTCTTGAGAGAAAAAAGAAATAGATTTTCATTTCAACAAGCATAATTTCATTTCAGCTTCATATGTTTTCATTGAATTACTTTGTTAGAAAATTTGAAATGCCATTCAGTCTTATATTTTTTCTATTACAGGTAGCTAGAGCAGAGACCAGAGGCTGTGATTGATGCAAACAGAGATAGACGTTTTACAATTGAAATGATAGGCTCTGATATTTGCATGTATTGTTTTGTATGATGAACTTTGTCCGTGCAAGTGGCTATGCCCGTAAAAGAGGCACACTTTTGCTTATTGTGTTTGTTATCTTTCAATATGTAAAGTAATGGTAAAGGTCTCCGAGATGAAGGTTTAGTGTTGTTTGTCTGTATCATAAGAGTCTAGTAGCCTGTCCTGTCTGTCCGCTATCAATACTTTGCCAGCTTGTTTGCTAAGTATGCTATCCAAATGAAATGTTAAGAGACACTGGCATTCTCCAGTGTGAGTAAACATGTTCACTCATGCTGGTAGTGCCTTTGCTTATTATGTGTACTTGGCAGACCGGTATGGTATATCACATCTCGGAGATCAAGCAAGGGTCGTTGGTAAAGGTAAAATGAGACGTGTTATACTATTTAACTATACTTATGAGATACTTTATAAGGTAGATGGTCCTTCAAAATTTCAACACTTTGAACAACAAAATTCTTGATTTCTGACTGATCATTTTTCTTGAACTCTCATTTTATCTTTGTCACTGTGCCCTTCATATATCCAACCACAGGCTACTGCATCGAAATTGCAGTCAAATCTCTGGTACTCTTGGTATTGAAAATATATAGCACTAACAAAGTATAGTCTCAATGCGATAACTTGAACATTATGTAAAACCATTACAAAATCCTAGAGATGTCTCTTATCAAACTATCAAGTAAGCTGTAATGCAAAATCATTACAAGACTAGTATCAAGCTATCGGAATGTCAAAACATGACCATAAGGCTATATCAGAGATTTGAAATGCTTTTCGATGCAATAGTATGTTGGAAATTTATCCTACATCCAACCGTAATCCTACATGATGGTATAATTGTATCATAGTCCTTACCTGATGTTGAGCATTTTTTCCTCCCTTGTTTGGATTTCTGATCGGCATGGGTTAAGTGTAATGCTGGTTGTAATGACCCGACTCTATATTTGGCGAGGCAGCGAAGCCGGTATAGGGAATTGCTTAACCCGACGCTGCGAGGATTCATGGACAGGGATTAAATGCTCTTGCCCCGCCAAAGGGAAGCACGACGTTCCTCTAATGAGATGTGCGAATGTAGGGATAATACACGTTTTTTTGTGTATTAACGTCTGCAGAAGCCCGCGGGATTGTTTGTGACCGAGACCGAAGGTCGAGGTCACAAACATATCCCAAGGGCTTCTGCAGATGTTAATACACAAAACAAACGTGTATTGTCGCTATTCTTGAATAAAAATATATTTAACGGCGATTTATGTATTGTTTTCATACGTGATGACTTGACGATTCCGGTACATTTTTTATTTACCATTCCAGTTGTTCTTGGAAACGGTAAACATGTTTTAAATATCCGTATCCAGGGTCCGGAAATAAACAACGCTATCAAAAGCAACTCCTGAAGGTTTTTAAGCGATTTTTTTATCTCTCATTATTACAAACACAAAATTACCAATAATTGTTCATATCATTTCACAATTTGGTGGACTCGATCACAATTTCAAGAGGAATAACTTTGCATTCGAGTTATATTGAGTACGGACACGCAGTTGGAGTACGGATAAGTACGAACGTAGTGTCAAGTTTCCAAGCTGTTTATATAAATTCTTCGAGAAATTAGATAAAAACATACCGACTGATACTTACCAAAATCATAAATATAATACCTAAAAACGAACAATAGCACAAGTTACACGCGATACTTATTTATTCACAGTTATTTACAATAACTGAACAGACGCTTTGTAAAGGGAGTGAACTCTAAGAGAAGCTAGGGCGTACATTGATGGGGGCAGTACGTTTGGGGTTGGAAACAGATACAGCTAAACATACTATGGATTACATTGTATTTATAATGCTACAAGATGAGGTTGTTAAGGAAGAAACAAGACGCAGATGCCAAATATCAGTGTGCGTAAAAATACATACATATATCCCTGGCAAAGCATTTCAAAAATAAAAATCGGGTATTAACAGCACGTGAATTGCCTTGTTTGCACACGATTTTTCTCCCGTTAATACATGGGCGGATCCAGTGAAAAAAGTAGTTTTTATGTAAGAATACACTCTTTGGTTGCCTAACTGTCCGGACGCCGCAGTTAGATGTACGGGGAAGGGCATCGAATGTCTATCCATGCTACCGGTCCCTAACATTCTAGTGTTTGATCTGGCAATGAAATCGTATTACACTATATAATGTTGGAATTTTGTCCTGATGCGTCACAGGATAGTAATTATTTTTCTCACTATCCTGTTGCTAAGTCAGTAGGAAAACAAACAACATGAAAATGGAATTTTGTCCCGGCTTACTCTATACTTTAATTGTACCGAATTAAAAATGTGCCAATTTTAATTTGGTACACTCCAAAAATCAAAAGTGTGTTTTTTTTCCTAAGTGTGTTTCATTTTTTTCACAATAGCCCGCTATAGTGTCTTTATTATAGTGTAAAGAAAAGACTAAATCTTTTTTAAAGCTAACTCGATATACTTTAATTGTACCGAATTAAAAAAATGTGCCAATTTTAATTTGGTACACTCAAAAAATCAAAAGCATGTTTTTTTCCAAAGTGTGTTTTTTTTCCTAAGTGTGTTTCATTTTTTTCACAATAGCCCGCTATAGTGTCTTTATTATAGTGTAAAGAAAAGACTAAGTCTTTTTTAAAGCTAACTCGATATACTTTAATTGTACCGAATTAAAAATGTGCCAAGTTTAATTTGGTACACTCCAAAAATCAAAAGCATGGATTTTTTCCAAAGTTTTTTTTTTTTCACAATAGCCCGCTATGGTGTTTTTATTATAGTGTAAAGAAAAGACTAAGTCTTTTTTAAAGCTAACTCGATATACTTTATTTGTACCGAATTAAAAATGTGCCAAGTTTAATTTGGTACACTCCAAAAATCAAAAGCATGTTTTTTTCCAAAGTGTGTTTTTTTCCTAAGTGTGTTTTATTTTGAGTAAGATAACTCGATATACTTTAATTGTACCGAATTAAAAATGTGCCAAATTTCGTAAAGAGGTCCATACTCATTGTTTTTTAGTATTAAAGGAAAACTTGACATTGGCCATTTCAAGTACTGTGAACATACTTTGGAACCTAGGACTATGTCAATCTTTGCCAGATCAAACCATTTCATGTTGTCACACAGCTAGCGAGAGCAATGCAAAAACACGTCCACTCTCTACGGCTACACAATTGGTCATGTGACCACTTAAAACTTGAGGAAAAATGCTCGACGCTGATTGGCTAGTTACTTTTTGTGTAGACTCGTCCTGTGGGACAAAACAAATTTTAAAGCTATCAGCCAATCAAATCGTTCGTGACGTCACAGTTAGTTATTTTTCGGCAGGCGAGCCTTTAAAAGCGGCTGCACAAGCTCAGTTGTTCAGTTGGCCGGGCGGATTTCACCAAAATTTCAAGGTGTTTCCGCGTCAGTTTTTTTAATTTTTTCTTGTGTTAAAAATGTTCAAGTGTGGATTTGAAAGTGTTATTCGTGGTATGTGCAGTACAAGACAGATGAAGAATGCCTGGGGTGAGTACTATGGCAAAGTCGCGTCGCTCTCGAAATGCATATGTTAGGACTTGGTTAGGTCATAAGACTGGCAACGCACATTGGCATAGCGATGCCAAGTCTTGGTTCGGCTAGAACTTGATCCGGGGTTTCGATCAATTGAGAATGTCCAGTGTTCGGCGTAGTTGGGTTAGGGCGAGGAGACTCGATATACCGAAAATGGAAAGACGGTTGAGCTCCTGTCCCCGTCATCCCGACCAATATCTTTCCAGCTTAACACAGCTGGAATTCTCAGTTGATTGAAATGACACTCGAGATGATATACTTACTCTCGAGGTCGTCTGAGTGTCTACTGTTTGAGTCTTGCATCATGTTGATGCTGCTTTCCGATATTGACGGTAGACATGGTCACCTGTTGATCGTTCAGTGCTTTTGCAGATCGCCAGAAAATGCGATAGGCAATTAACGAACCACATTTTTACTTCATCTTTTTTGCATGTTAGGAGCAATGACAAGTTGTTTGAAACGAGAGCGACGGGAACTTTGCAACCTTAGTATAAGAATAGTGTTAAGATGTTTAGATATGATAGTTATGTCTTAGATGTAAGTTGTTAAGTCCTAAAGTTGTGCACAACTTATTGTAGCTATTGAATGTGTTTCTCTTCACAGGGCTTTGTCACTTTTATCATTGGTGGTGGAGTACGGCAAGGGGCGTTTTCGTATCCTTACTTGTTTAGCTTAATTTAAGAAAACGACTCTTGGCTTGCTCACACTGCTACATGATAACACAAGTGACATCAAAATTTATGAACTTTGGCAAACATAAGATCTTACTTGTAATTGAAAAAAATCAAAGCTTCAAATTCAATGTTGTATCAAGTGTACAGCTTATTTGACATTTAGCAGCTGCACATAAAACGATGCAACCTTTTCCTCTCTTCTCTTGCTCTTCAAAAAAACAAAATTCAAAATTACTAATGCTAATGGACCGAACGGCAACCGATATCGCTAGAGTTGGGCTAAGTTTAGGCAAAACAAAAAAGGACAGCCAAAGGTATGGAGGTGTCGTTAGACCAACTTTATGCTATGGTAGGGTGATGTGCAGTAGCATAAGGAACCGCCTTTGGCCATCACGAGGCGTTACAAGCTTGGTAAAGTAGGAATCTCCCCGTCTAGTGACAGGATCTGGTCTTTTGATGTCCGCTAAGATTGCTAGATCGGGTATACAAACCAGCTCTGTATGCCAAAGGGTGCCTACTTATGACAAGCTTGCAACGCCATCCTAGTACAAAAAACTTAATTTTTAAGCCCGACTCTGGTGTATGTCATGTTGAAATTTCGAAACTTTGGCAAACAGAAATCTCTTTATCTTATTTCAAACAATCAAAATCAAAAACACTAATGGACCGAACGGCAACCGAAAGTTCTCATTCATATTGACTTCAATAGATCGGCGCGGGTAAACTGTCAATGCTGGCTTCGGCCCGACTCCGCACTTGGTAGGCAATGAAGCCGGTGCGGGGAATTAGTTTGCCCGTCATTGCAATGATTGTCTGCAAGATATAACATGCCAGTGCCACGTTCATTGGAAGGGCGACGCTTCTCTACTGAGACGCCCGCATACACCTTTGAATAGCCTTGCCGTCCGGGCGTTGCGGTAAGTGTTCGGGGACTGGCATGACAATGTCTTGTGGAGATACTGATCATTCAAAATTCAAAATACTTCTTCTCTCGGTTTCTTCTATCATTTGGCACTCTATCCCAAATTTCTTTTAATGCGACCATCTTTCGAAACCCTGTGATCAAGAGTTTCTCTTATGTCACAGTGGTCTCGAAACATGCCAGTGACAAGTCTGGACAAACGCAGAGTCAAAGGAATTTGGTACTGCTTATTTTTCTAAATGCGATGTTGCAATGCTGAACGAATACGTCGGCTGATACCTCAGGCCGATGTCTGATTAGCTTACATTTTGAAAACGAAATGTCAATTCATGCTTGTAATTAGGACACAATATTTTTACATGCCGAAGAGCCTAGATGCTTAATTATGACCAACTATTTCGTAATAGACTTGATATAATTATAAAGCAAAAGCAATGATCATTTTTGAATGTATTCGTATAAAAGGCTCGTCTTTTACTATTGACAAAACAGCGACTTTGTACAAACGAGTCCTTTGTTTAAAGCATACAAATATCCAACATCAACTGATAATTGCAGTTGGTTTTTCATAAGGTATGTTGTCACTAATTGCTAAAGAGAGAAATCATAGTGACTTTTTACTATATGCTAGTATACTGTTAATGAAAATAGATGAATACATTTGTATTTCAAACTGATGGTCAATTGTCTACTCTGAGATCAAATTATAAGTCTCAAGTTTGAGTAGTATCATGATAAGTGCAGGGAGTAGTGGTTAAACCTGATTTCAGATGTAGTAAAAACAAAGCAAAGTAATATGTTAGCATTTTATTGCCATCATGATAAGACAAGAAGGAATAGCATCTGTCAGTCCTTTAGTCTGTTAACCTCATTTTCACACACGATTTTACTTTTGCCATGCAAAAGAAGCACTTTCCCTTAGCTTTACTCTTATGTGAACAGTCTTTGCAAAAGGTGTGTCCGCAAGGAACTAGTGTGTGATCTTTCTCGGCTGATAGACATATTATACATAATAACAGTTCGTCTCTTGCCTCTTGCTTAGCTTTAGAAAGTTCTCTCTGATGAGCCACCAGCATCTCATTTTCTCTCTTTTCCCAAACCGTTTCTGACAATGTACTGCTTGTGCTGCTTGCACTTGTAACCGTTGATGTAGGCCTTGAGTACGGTTTCAGCCTATGCAGTCCTTTGATGCCTTTTACGGGACGTTTTGACTTCAAAGTACACGTAGGTGTTCTCATTAAAGTCGGACTAATTATATCTGGTAGATCATCATCATCATCATCTTCTTCTTCTTCATCACTATCTATTGCGATGATATCTGTCGGAAGCAACTGTCTCTTTGCTCTGTCACTATTGTCTGAAACAAATAAGAAAAAACACGAATTTCAGTTAAACCATATCTAAAAATGTTACATGGTTATTTCAAAAAAGTCAATCACTATCAGCTAAAACAAAACAAGTACAAATATCTAGTTCAATTTGAAAGTGTCAACTCACCAATTTCATCCATCAGCAAGCCTTGGTTCTCCAAGAGAAACCTCGCAGCCGATATGATGTCCGGCATATCTTTGTCATTCGTTGCCTCTCTGATCTCGTTTTCCCACAAGTTCAGTTTGGATAGCGCCGACATGCTACTCTTGAACAAGGAAGGATCTCGTCCGCGATCCAAGTTGATGCAAGTAACGACGTTATCGATGTTTTCGATCAAGTTCTGAGCTCTTCTAATAAGGCCTCTTCGTTTGTATACAACAAATGTTTCCATTGCTTGTTGACGGCTCTTCGTCATGAATGAGCTAAGTAAATTTGCGGCTGCTCTGTTCATCTTTCTGATACAGAATGAGAGTTAAAACCATCCGCGCACACTATCTCTAGAAAATATTGTTTTAACCAATAAGAATGTCGCATTTAAACCACGCCTACTTTGTATTCACCAATCAGAAAGCAGATTGATTGAAAAAAGTTATTTTTTGGTGCAGTACCGAGGAAATCGACACTTGAGCTTTATTCTGTCGAATGTTATCATACCGTAAACACGCATACAAACTTTCCTACAACTCATCGATTCTACAAGATGCTTGCGAATATCATCAGCATCGAAACACTGAGACAGAGGTCTCAAACTCTGGACATGCTGTTATCACATCACGACGAAGACATGTACGACAAGACAGAAAAGACACTGTTGCTCAGTGAATGCCACGAGAGATACATTGAGGAACAAATGTATAGCTTCCTCCAAGAATATGACACGGGACTTTCACATATGCTTTTTCTGGCGGACTTGTCAGATCCGGCAATGAACTTCGAAATCATTGTATCAACGTATGATACCCGATTGCTAATGGTATTACTGGACTACTATGCTGTTCAATCTTGGAGAAGTGAATTCCTTAACTTTATGGTAAATAGCGAGAAGGTGTACTGGCTAGTGTGCAATGGGCTGTTCATGTTCTCATTTGTTGATCATGGAATAACAGACAGGTTCATCAGAGACGTTGATTGTAAAAAACATTACAGACCTATGCCACCGTTCGTGTTTCATCAAACACCACGAAGAAATGCGACCAGTTTTAGAGAAATTTACGCAGCAATTGGCATGCCTAACCGCAATAAAAGTACACCAACTTGAATATTTGCCTTGTTGTATTTTAAGACTGACTGTCACAGCAATTTGCTCAATGCTCAATGCTGATCAGTCAGTAGCCTTAAGTTTGTAAAACAGACAAGCCCTAACCCTAACCTCACCTAACCTCACCTAACTTTTCCTAGCCATACACCTGGGACCAGACACCAGCAAAGCCGATTTCGTTTTGGACAAATATAGCGTAAAATAACGGAAACGCACGGAAATATTGGCGAAGATTAATGAGTGCCAGGTCAATTCTTACGAACAAAATTAGGTAAAGCTTGTTTTGATCCTCAAGAAATTCCATTAATATATATCATAAGAACGGGAAACCAGATTTTGTACTATTTGACGAAATAGAACTTTTTAACTTCTTGACGCATTTTTAGTTCATTTTTTTTCAATCAAACACGCTATTTATGCCACATTTTGGATTTAACTATTTTGTGAAATGTTTTTCTTTGCTGTCACGCTATACTATCATGACAGGTATATTTTGAGGTAACACAAAAACTTGATTAGATATTTCTCGACAATAAATCATGTTCTATCTATGTATTTCTCGGATTGATATACTTTACTTAGCAAAAAAGGTTATATTATGCTTCTTTCTCTCTAACGTTTGATGTTTCTGATATAGGAATTAAGAAAGGATAAATCTTGTAAGATATTCACTATTTTAATTTGTTGTACCACTTGAAATAATCTAAAACAACCGCTTAAGCAAAATGTTTCTTTTGCAAAAATAATATATGTTTTTCAACGTAATCCTGATTAAGCCGACATAGGGGTATGTGAAAAAAAATCGCTATGTAGTTCAGTTTTGAGACGGCTCTGTAAGAGATAAATGCAATACTAAAAAAGATACAGTTTGTATCAATACAAACGTTTACTGCTTGGCAGTCAACCCTTGACCGAAGCTTATTCATGTCACAAGTTTGTTTTGAAAGCCCAGTTGACAATAAACTGAATAAGGACTGATATGTCATGGAATATAGACCCAATGTGTATATGACCAGAACCGAGATTTAAACGCATCCAGTTCATAGCACACTACACTGACATACGCATTTTGAACATGGTCCGTAGCGAACCGCGGATATGCTTTTAACGTCACCGTCTATGCAACATTGTTCCATAGATCTTAAGGATAAGTACGTTTAACAAATATTAGTTTATTAATGAAAAACGCCACAACACGGACGTCACGTCGACATACTATTTAATACTTTACAGGCACCGAGAATTTGTTTAGACATAAGAGACATTTGATAATTAAATTCATACAACAGAACTCGGTTACAATTAATGTGCACAATCTCTGAATCGAGACAGACGTTCAGAGTAATTCACTAGACAACTACGCATTCCGAAATTATTCCTTGGGACGTATAACCTCTTTGCTGTGTTTAAATATATCAAAACATGGTCACGCTGACGTAACATCGACCTATTATTCGTTTGGTGCTTTACATGCGCTAGAAAATTGTGTTTACCTTTTTCGTCCCTTTTTTCATATTAGAATCGACATAATATATAAGGAAATCATCTTTAAATACATTTAAACATTATGCATTGGTAATACGCCGCTCGGATTACGCCCGTGTGAAGTTATTCCATTCTAGAGATTGGAATTTTGGCTCAGTGTTTAATAAACTGGTGACCAACATACTGCAGAATTTATTTTGTGGAATTATCATTGGATTTACGAATAACTTTGATGTAAAACAATTGTAATTTGACAAATATTGGAGTAACGTTTCAATAATTTAATTCAGTTTTGGTGAACAACATCTCACTCGAAATTATGGCTAATCCGTGTACAGGTAGACAATACAGTAGAGACCAATTACTGGATTATAGAGATGTGCCTAGGAGGTATACAATACCGAATAAAGAAACATTATTTATGTTGAAAAAGTATAATCTTTTGAAATACAGAGGTAAACGAGCTGGTCGCCCGAGGATAAAATCTAAAGCTGATATTCACTTGACAAATTCGACCCAAATTAAACTAGATCATACATTTATATCATATGCACACAGAAAGAAACAACAGGAACGTTCAAATTTGATCCAAATTAAACTAGATCATTCATTTTTATTGAATGCTCAAAGAAAGAAACAACTGAAACTTTCAACTGGTCTGTGCAAGGAAAGTCTGCTGACCTTCTCCAGCACATATTAGAGGAGGGTATAGACCTCTGTGTGATCACTGAAACTTGGCTACAGCCGGATGGTGATGACGTTGTCAGGGGGGAATTGTCTCAGGATGGTTACTGCTTTGATGATGTCCCGAGACCCGACCGTAAAGGTGGAGGACTTGCCCTGTTATACAGAAACAATCTCAAAGTGTCAAGACCTTTCAGTCCTTTGAATGTGCTGAATGGAAAGTATGTTGTCTATCATTCATCCTCTACATCTTTGGTATATATAGACCGCCATATTCGGAGAGACACCCAGTAACTCAGGCTATGTTTATGACAGAATTCACTGAGTTTCTTAAACAAATGACGACAAGATCTGAGTCTCTGGTGCTGTTAGGTGACTTTAACATCCACATGGATAATAAGTCAGACTGCTACACAAACCAATTTTAGCAGTGTTTGAGATCTTCTGGACTGGTTCAATATGTCAATGCTCCTACTCATTCTGGTGGTCATATTCTTGACCTGATGATCACAAAGCTAGAAGACAAACGTGTGAATGTCTCAGAACCTTTGCAAGACTATTACATCTCTGACCACTGCTTTGTAAGCTGTAACATTGAACAGTGTCGTCCTCCCTTGATCAGGAAAGAAATCAAATCTCGCAATTGATTGGAAATCTGTGTCCAGTGACATATTACAAGCAGAATTCGGTCAATTAAATAACATTGTAGTGAACTCGTCCAAAGTCAATGATCTTGTGTCTGAGTTCACTAGAATCACGTCAGACATTGTTCAGAAACATGCCCCTCTAAAGGAAAGAACTGTTCTCTGTAGACCGACAGTTCCTTGGTACTCAGGGTACCTAAAACAGCTGAAACAGTACAAACGATCAATAGAGAAAATCTTTATGAATGACAAATCTGACCTGTCAAAGAAAGTATATAGTGGTGTAAGAAATATATATAGTGCTGAACTTTCTAGAGCCAAGGATGAGTACTACCAGAACAAGATTGGAGAAGCAGAAGGAAACAACAAAAAGCTATATGCTGTAACATCCGATTTACTGGGAAGGTCGAAGGACAATCCGCTCCCATTACACACAAGTGCAGTATCTTTGGCAAATGACTTTCTATGATACTTTGCTGATAAATTAATCAAGTTGAGAAATGATCTTGACAACATATCAACTGGAACACCCAGCAATGGCAATTCTTCCTACTCAAATCCACCTGTGATTATGAATACACTTACTGCGTTCAGACCACTTTCCGAAAACGATATTTTGAATCTTGTATATGCATCAAAATCTACAACTTGTGAACTTGATGTGCTACCAACTAAGAAATTAAAGGAGCATTTTTCACAACTTGCTCCCGTTGTGACAGAAATTGTAAATCGATCACTTGTAAATCGATCACTGCTATCAGGTGTGTTCCCTGAGGAATGGAAAAGTGCTGTGATAAAACCTTTGTTGAAGAAGAAAGGTCTCCCACTTGAACTGCAAAACTATCGCCCAGTGTCAAATTTAACATTCCTCTCCAAAATTCTTGAAAAAGCTGCACTAAACCAAATCAATAAGCATATTGAAGCTAACAATCTCCTCCCAGCTTACCAAAGTGCCTATAGAAAATATTATGGGGTTGAAACAGCAATGGTCAAAATGTATAATGATCTTTTGGAAACCATAGATGAAAATCAAATAACAATCGTGGTCATGATCGACTTGAGTGCAGCGTTCGATACCATCGATATCCCGATACTGATTCAAATCCTTCAAGATGAATTTGGTATACATAGCACTCCCTTGAAATGGATAGAATCTTATCTCACGAACAGAACAATGAAAGTATTAGTCGAACAGGCAGCATCTGGCACGGAGCCACTGAGGTTTGGTGTCCCGCAGGGTTCTTGTGCCGGACCTGTGATCTTTACCCTGTATATATCGGCTCTCAACCGAGGGGTGCAGAAATATCCAGCTGATTTCTATGGATACGCGGACGACCACAAGATTGCGTTAAAAATTCAAGCGGGAAATTCTCAAAATGAGACAACTGTTCTTCAACAACTCGACAGTTGTCTCAATGAAATCATAAAATGGATGACAACCTTCAAACTGAAAATGAATCAGTCTAAAACTGAAATAATTATGAATGGAACCAGACAACTGTTAGCGAAATTGAACATCACAAGTGTAAACGTTGGTGGGTGTGACGTAAAATGCGTCGATCATGTCAGAGACCTGGGTGTAACTATGACCAATACACTCAACTTTGACCATCACATTCAGAAAAAAATGTCAGATAGCTCATGTGCAGTTACGAAACCTTAGGGCTATACGGAAACATCTCACACAAAAGTCAACTGAATCATTAGTGCATGGATTGGTTCATTCTCACATTGACTTCTGCAACAGTTTATTTACAGAAATTCCAGCCTACCAAATCAATAAACTACAGCGAGTCCAAAATCATGCCGCTAGAGTAGTCAAGAATGCTTCCTATGAACAACCAAGTGCCGAACTTCTGAAAGAACTACACTGGCTTCCAGTTAAGGCTAGAGTCATGTTCAAAGTCTTAGTAATAGTCTTCCGTGTCATCAATGGTACAGCTCCAGTATATCTGAGGGAAATGTTTGTACCTACTCGACAACGATACAAACTTCGCTCACAAAGTGACACTAACTTTAACATCCTAGACGGCGAACAAAATTAGCAGACAGATCTATGGCAGTCGTCGGTCCCAAATGGTGGAACGATCTACCTAGCTATCTGAAAAACATTCAGTCTGAAGCCAGCTTTAGATCAAAACTGAAAACACATATTTAGGCAGTTTCATGAACAATGAGTGTAGTCTTGTTAAAATACAAAATATCAGAAGTGGTGTAAATAGTATTTATACATGTCCAAATCTCTAAATCTAAGTTCTAGAATCCTGTTCATATTTTGTATGTATATATCTTAAATGTGTGTTATGTAATTGTAAAGCGCAATAGAATATTTTATAATTTTTGCGCTGTATAAATGCCATGTATTTGTATTTGTGTATAGCCTTTTCGTCGTGTTTAAATATATCAAAGCATGGTTCTGCTATATATTATTTCTTAAATACTAAAGTTTTTAAAAAAATGTTATAATGACTGAAACATGTTGCACATGAAACAGTATATCATGTAGGCATGCTATTTGTTATATTTCATGATTGAAATGCATGATGGCAACTAAAATAAAATTGATTTTTAAGTTACACTACAATGACGTTAAAACATTTCGGGTAACATTGAATTGAAAAATGTAAAACATATGACAGTTTCACAAGACTGTAACACAAATACGACATATCCATTTTGAAATACTAAAATACAACGATATAAATTTCTGTCCAGCAAAAGCATATTGCATGTCTAATGCCGCTAAGTTGTACCCAGATTACACACAGCTACTGATTACGTAACGGAGGCAGATCTAGTCTAGCAAATCCTAGAGTTGTAATACTTTTATTTTCTATTTAAGTCCGAGCATAAAATGGTTATATAACAATACAATACAAAATGTTAAAAACATATTATTTTATAAATCATTATTTAGAAATAAAAGGGGAAACAATCACATTTCATTTAAACTCGCTTTTACGTACGGGAGAGGTTGACCACGTCAACACATTACAACTTTCAGATAGAACCTATGTAGACTATGATATTATGATATTATGAGTATACAGTGAAATATATTTATGAATCAACAGCAATTGAGCATACAAGACATTTTAAATGTACAATGCAACATATTAGTATGTATGCAGACTGTATCACTTAACCAAATCTGTAAACTTTCATATACAGGCAATTGACAATCTGTATATAACTAATAAAATTCCAATAAAAAGTAATGGCAAATCATCTGAAATGATTTCACTTAATTTCTAATAATAATGTACATATTTTCTGTAAAATAAAGAGTTAATATCAAATGAAATTAAATATTTTCTTATAACATTCATTATGAAAAAGAATTAGAAATGAAAATAATAAATTCAACATACCTGGAAAAGAAGTCGGCAAATCCTAGAGTTGTAATACTTTTATTTACTATTCAATTCTGAGCATAAAATGTTTATGCTGGACTCTAGGTTTGCTTCATTTTATATACAAAAAGTGAAGGTGCTAAAATCTTGAAAACAAACATTCTTCTGAAAAAGCTAAAAAGTAGTCACCAATAAGAGGATGTTGGCAGTTGTTTTGCAAAGAACAGGATGACATTTTACTTGAGAACACATTTTGTTCACAAGCTATCAATTAGTATGTTTTCATAAAACATATGCTCTAGACAAAAAAAGTGCTAGGCATTTTGAAAGTCAAATACTTAGGTTGATTTCTTGAATTAGCTATACATTCAAAAGAGGAAGTTCTCAAAATTATAAGTAGAATAAGTAACTGTTTGTATACTTTCTGTGATTTGGTGATATACTGCTAAACCTAAATGAAATTTGGACAAGGCTCTTTACAAATAGTCGAAATCAAATTGATCTTTTATGTGAGAGCTGAAAAAAAAAAACAACAAGCAAAAATATCATCCAGTAATTCTAAACTATAATCGTATGAGTTCACTAGTTATAAGAATATCAGTTATAGAGCTTTTAGAATTCATTTAGGTATTATAGTATTTGTTTTTTTGAAATCTTGGCGCTTTATTCTAGTTCGTCTATCACGTTTCGAATGATGTCCCAATCGACAAACACTTCTCTGCAAACTTTTATGGTCTGCACTAAAACATCTATGGTAGCAGTAGAAGCCTTCTCTGCCTCTTTCCGACTCCACAGTTTTAGCATTTTGTAAATTCTCAGAATTACCGAGTGTGGATTATCAGCAATAATATGCTGAATATCCACTTCCGTCAGACCAAGTTCATATCCAAGTAGTTCCCAATTACCTCCAATAGCCCGAGATATTTTGCTCAGATATTTGTCAGACAGTTCATACTTTGGGGTGAGCTTGAGACATTCGCTATTTTGGAACCACTCAGACATAGCCTTTTTAGTAAAGATTTCGTGCGACATTGAATCAGGACATGGCAAAAGCTTTTTGGTTTCCATTTGCGATATTTCCATGAGGTTTACACTTCCAGAAAATCCGTGACTGGGGTGGTTGCATCTGAACCTTGACACAAACGGTTTCTTGAACTGTTCGGCCGCATCTCGTAGTTTGCCAAACGTGTGTTCAACTATTGATACAACAAAGCGACGAAAGCCGTCAGCTACTTCAGCATTCACTGTTACTGATGGACACAAACCAACTACTGTAAGCTCTATGGTTGCATTTTTCAATTCTATCAGGCCGGCATTATATGTTTCCAGACGAAAAACTGACAGGTTTTTGTACATCAAATTAGCGGTTTGGAACTTAACTACAGCGTATTTCCCTAATGTGGCTGCAATCACACGATAATATACCGTTGGAACAATAGCAGTACTATCAAATGTCAGCATGTAACGCATTTGTGTTTGCTGTTTCCCTGTGAGGAATTCAGATATTTTGGACTCTGAACTGTGATCCCGCAGAAAACTTGGCACGATAAACCAATCACACACTACAGGCAATAGTTTGTTACTATTATACCTCACTTCCGATATGATATGATGTTTCTTGAGAAATTCAAGAAGAGTATCTTTATGTTTCATGAAACCATGTTCTTCTTCTTTTGCCCAAATTTTGTCGATAAGAGCGTGTTCCAACTTTGCTTCCTTGATAAGTTTTTGCCAAAATGGTCTTATCTCATTGTTCTTCTTACAAAATCTCTCAGCAGTAATGATGCATTTAAATGCATCGATTAAGTATTGAGGGTCCAACACTACGTCTCTGGATATTGGTTCTTTGTCAAAATAACACAAGGTACCTTTGTTATGGTGGTATTTCAGAAACAATTTGATCTGGTCATGTTTAGCTATGGGAAAAATGCTCTCAGCGTCCATTTCAATCACAGTTTTCAGCGATACTATTTTTCTGTGTCTATTTTGAATCAATGTCTTTTCTAGGTGTATCCATTTTGCCGGTATTATTTCCGTTTTTGCATTTTCTTCACCAATTTCAATTATTTTTTCTCTAAGTTCTTTAATAGATTTATCGGTTTCGTCAGTGTTATCTACTGCGTAATCTTCTGACCGGATATGGTTAAGCACATGCGTTCCTTCGAAGAGGTCCCGAATATCACTGAAGTATATTTCAGCCGATTTTTGCTTTGTTTTTTTATCACCCTTGAGCTTATCTTTATGTGTTCCAACAAGAATTACCTGAGGTTCTGTTCCTGCATCATTGCCTACGAAAGAATGAATTGAGTTCATCCAGAAATTAATGAAATATTTCATATCCCTGTCCTTCGATGACAAACATGATTCATCCTCATTGTCGATTTCCTCCTTTAATCGTTCGTTTAAGTCTGAGGAAAGATTAAATACCAATATATATATGGCTTTCCTACTAAGAAATATTGTATGGGTAGCATAAAATGTATACTGACCCCCGAAGTCCCAAATATCAAAAGACACAGGATTACTTTCTTCGCCTGAGTTATTTATCTCCCTGTGTCTAAGCTGTTCTTCAAATATTCTTAATTCTTCTGCGGCTATCAAATATCTCGAGTCTAGTGTTTCAGTTTCATCGACATCATGTGTCTGTGTTACACTCTCTGCTGACTCAGTCACTTCAACATCTGACCAAAATCGTTTCATGTTTTTCCTGTCATAGAGAGTTGTCTCTGTAAGGCCAGTTTCAATTTCGGACATGACTGATTCGTCGGCACTCCCAGCTTCCGTTTTGTTGTCATTTCCAAATTCTGTATCGGAACACGCAATAGCCACCAGGCGTTTGCCTATATCTGAGGTATCTATAGATTCTTTCTTCACATAGGACAATGTGCAGTCTGCCCCCTTCCAACAGCTATACCGATCAACTTCTATACCATTTGTACTTTCTACATCTTCAACAGATTCTCCGACTAATCGTTTAACTAGAGATGTTTTACCTTGTGCAAAGTTACCAACAACGTTTATTCGAATGGATCGGTCTTTTTCTTTCCCATCTTTTAAGGCTTTAAGATACAAGTCCGCAGCAATTGGGTCATGAAGAATTCCGGGGGGAACTGGAAATACATTACAACCTAGATGCAAGATCATCGTCTACTTTTCAAATGTGGTTTTATTTAAATAGTTTCTTCTTTTTTCAAATGGAGTCAAATAACAGCTTGCCATTATACACGACAGGTTAATATTACAAGTTAACGCTATAAGTACTTCAAAGGTCAATGTGTGGTACGCAGTTTAAGAATAAAAACCGTTTTAGAATATCGTGCACGTTTTTATAAATTCAAATGATAGTAGGATCCAGGTTCACGCATGGAATACTCGAAGTTTTATTTTTTAACGCTTCAATATTGTTCTTATTACATATAACGATACATATTAGAATAAACAAAGAAAAATTAAAAGGAGCCTGTCCCTCACCAAGGTATACCCTTATGTAAAGGACTAGGATAGACGCATTTCATTGCCTTTCAGGAATAGAATCAATAAAACCTAGTCTGCTTGTGTTTGCTTAGTTGCGTTCCATGCGTCCAGTTGGGTTTCTTCTAGACTGTATGAATAAGGATAGGGGCAAAAGTTTAGAAGATATTAATACTTAGTACATAGACTATACACTCAGGAGCACAGTGTATTTTGGCAACAAACTTGTATAATAAATATATTATCAGGACACCCGAAAATATTGATAATATACTTCTTAAGACTAGAAATAACGTTGTTAGCAGGAAATTTAAAATATGTTTTATATGTGAATGTATGTATTTATTTGCCTAAATAATACGTTACGTAACATTTAAATTAGCATTACTGTGGTTAACATACCATGCCTTTGATTTATTTACATATGTCCGGGATTCATGCGTGTTTTACTGAGAAGTAATGTTGGAAGATGGCTAGGGTTAAGAGATTAACTTTCCCTGTATGTATGCAGTATAGCGGAAACTTTAATAGAAATATTCTCGTCAGAAACAAATGGACAGATTATAAAATAGTTTCTTACAAATGTTTTTTGAATGATTACTCTACAAAGATTGTTTGATTATTCAGAAACATGGTACCATGGTCACTTTCTCTTATATGTAAAGAGTGAGTAAAAAGTTCGTTCTTATTTGGAAAATATACAGGTGAAGCTAAAACAAGAAAAGTTAAATATATTTTGAATAATAAATAACCCAACGTATAACAAAGCCGCTATTTTCAAAATATATTGCTAAATATTAGTTGAACATAACACATTGCTAAGTAGTCCTCTAAACCATAATCTGTTTAAGACAATAATTATTAATATAGCAGCGCCCTTATTAAAAGTTGAATGGAATTTGAAACAGCTGTACTATTATCACATATTGTTCAAGTTCTGCTGATAAACCTTATTATGTTTGATTGCTGAAGTTCTTCACAATCAGCTTCAGAAAATAATAGAATTACAGTTATAGAAATCGAAAATATGGTTAAAATAATACATTTGTAACAATTTTCTTCGGAGTTTTGGAGATGTGTCCGAAAACAAACACATGTTGTTATTATTGTTCAAGAAAAGCAGACTTGAGACAAATGAATTTATTTTTGATTGTTTCCTAAAAACAAGACTTAGTGCTCTTGCGCAATGCATCAGCCTAACATTTTGCAAAGAGAATTGTATTAAAAAATGTTTATTTACTTTTTATTTCATAGTATAATATATTGTTGTTTAAGATATATTCTCTGAAAGTTTTGATCTATTTCCTTACCTAAAAAGGCGTTAAATTGGGGCACTTAGCAATTTTGTTCAATATACAGTAGTCCGTAAATGTGACAATGCTATAAAATTTTGCAAGAAGAAAAGCAAAGCTTCGTTTCTGTTGATGCATCCATTCATCTTGTGCTGTATTAAAACTCAAATCATGGTTATGGGTAGTCTTTCGGCAAAATAGCATGACAAATTCTATGGTTTCTCTCTTGTATCTCAAAATGATCATATAGCTCTTTAGAACGAACTTTTTGTCCACCCTTCATATAAGGCCAATTCTGAAAATGTGTTTTGCCAAAACTGCTGACCAAATTTCAAAATAGTTGTACAGAAAATTTCTTTGGTCGGCCTTCTAGTAGTCTACCGAAATCGTTGAACTATTTTGGTTCGTTAAGTATATGAATTCGTATATTTGTCTTCACCTCTGAAATTGGAGTCTCGCGTTCAAAGTTATTTGGTAGAAATATTTCTTGGATGACCTGTGCCAGACTCGGGTCCATCTATAGTATAAAAACTATACTTGAAGTTATTCCTACTGCGTTCGGGCTTAGTGCTTAAAGTCCGTATTACAGTTTTTTAAGGATGGTCGTTAATGTTAATATTTTTTTTTAAATATTTGAGGTTACTTAGTCTTCTTTTGACGATATAGGAGCATATCTTAAAATAACTGACAACGAAAAGGTAAAAGATTCCTCGATGCAAAAAAAAAAAAAAAAATGAAAAGAATCCTTTCTGCAGGCGGTATCTACCATTAACAGTTTCATACACTTTTCTAGATTTGACCTTCGTGTATTAGGAATTTCTACTTTTTTTGGCAGTACTGAAATTCTTTAAACGCATAGAGCAATTCTAGGATAGCTCTCATTTTCATATTACGTTTAACTGTTACATGACATAGACATATGTTATTCTAGTGTAAGTTATAAACCCACCTGTTACGTCTTGTTCACAGTAATAAGAAACATCACGAAATTGTTCGTTCAATTCGGGAAGAAGAGTTTTTAGGATATCCTTGAATGTAGGTCTTTCTGATGCTTCAAAGTTCCAGCACATGCGCATAAGTAAACTCCTAAATAAAATCGAGCAAACAAATAGTTAATATACTTTTATCTGTGTAAATGAATACATACCCTCACATAGTGATTTACACAGATTTAGTTATAAGTGTGTCATTTGTCAAAACATGAAATCCTAGGAAAACCACCATTTAAAGTAAAATTAACTGATCAAAATACGTCGTGTAGCAAAGAGTTAAGTCATAATTTGTAAATGTATAAAAACTCACAATTTATCAACTGTTGTTGGGATATCCATGGTATACCCTTCTCGAACACTTCGTACGACCTCCTCGTTTGTCAATTCAGAATACGGATATGCGCAATATGTTGCTATTTCCCAGAGAACCACTCCGTATGACCTTGACGAAAAAAAAACATTTTGATATTCAAATGAATGCAATTAATGTTGATAGGACACGATTTGTCTTTTTAAAGTTACGGACTGGGGGATACAGGTTGTAATCTTAGGTACCCAAATAAATAATGTATGCCGACTGAATAAACGTTGCCGGCCCGAATCGGCGAGACGGTATTACGATAGGATTTTACTTTGAAAACTAGTTTAAACTCCGAACATTTAAACAAATAAATAGGAAGTGCATGACTTCTAGTTTTTCCTCTTATTATCAATATAAAGCCGGCGACGAAACCCAGTCATGTGGCAATGAAACATACAAGGCGATTGGCTTATTGAAAGATGACCAGTGAAAAGAGTCTTTCAAAGCAGATATTTTCTTCCACAATCCGCCATTTAGAATGAGAAACATAATAGGATAGGATATCAGATGACCAAATAAATCTCAATGGCATGGAAAAAACTAAGATGATCTGAGTTGCACGGAAAGGATAATAGCAATTTATTGTTAAAATTTTATGCACATGTATACGTTTAAAAGTGCTTTACAGAATACATTGCAACCAATATAAACAATACACATTCAGCATAAACAAAAATGCATTTTCACATCAACAAAAATCATGAATGTAAAACATATAGAGAAAACAAGACATACATATATACATATTTAAAACTATTTGAAATTCTGTCCTGCGCTGTGATAAGAAAAGAAAAAATGTATTGGTCAGTTTACGAAACGTACAAAGAAGTGGGTTTTAGAAGGCTTTTGAAAGCAGCCACAGCGTGTCTTGACGGAAAGGGAGTTCCAAAACATGGGAGCAGTGAACGAAAAGCTCCAATTGCCATATATCACGGTTTTAGTATTTACCATTAACAATGACAAGGTATCTTGTGGTCTTTGGTTTCTGACCAGATTATGCACTTCTATCATATCCCTTATATAGGCAGGGGCTGATCATGTAGAAGCTTAAAGGTGTTGGTCAGAACCTTGTTTTGCATCCTGTAGTTCACTGGCAACCAATAAAGCTCCCTCAGAACCGGTGTTATATGATTGCGACGGGGCGTCCAACTGTTCAACTTTTAAAATGTGCTCTTTGGAATACCACTTAACAACGTTAAAAATCCTATTTGACGGAAAGGACAATGCGAGTGGTTGTTGCCAATGCATTTTCAAACACAGAACCATTGAAATTTGGTGCGCTTCAGGGCTCCTGTGCAGGTACCATCATTTTTACCATGTATATCGCTGCCCTCAATAAAATTGTTCAGAAATACTCAAATGAATTGTATGGATATGCAGACGACCATAAAATAGCATTCAGAATTCAAGCTGGAAATGTGCAGAATGAGACAAGCGTTCTTCAAAATCTGAATGAATGTCTTAATGATGTGAGCAAATTCAAGCTGAAAATGAACGATCATCATATATGAAATAAAGCATCAATTAGCAATAGTGAACATCTCAAGTGTGAGTGTTGGTGGATGTACAATGAAGTGTGTTGATCACGCAAGAGAAATCCACAGAGATCATGGTGTATGGAATTATTCATTCTCGTCTTGACTTTTACAATGGCCTTTTCACCGATATCCCTACCTATCAGAACAACAGACTTCAGAGAGTGCAAAACCAAGCAGCTTAAAGTGTTACCTTCTTCTAAAAGCAGTTCTTGTGCAGAACAACTAAATCTGTTAATGCAATTATATAACTAACACAACTCAGATACTTCTCAGCCTCAAAATTATTTTAGATATAGATTTGTTTTTAACTTGTCTAAAACCAATTTTGTAAACACCGGTCATATATTCTTCTACTTAAACTTTGAATTTGTATAAAAAATTTAAGAACAGATATTCACTAATTGAGAAGATCAATGGAAAAATATGAAAAAAATGGAAGTGCATCATACAAGCAAAACTATGCAATTATCTGTAAAAGTAAAACAACAATTGTTGGAAAAGTATATTCCTTTCAAAAGAACGCTTCAGTCATTATAATTGCGTGAAATATATTGAATGTGATTCAAATTTGTCAAGGTCAGTAAACTTTGTCGATATCAACTTAAACAAAGACACACATTTGTGTGTCATATTTGTTTATTAAAGTAACTTTCCCATAACATAGCACTTTTTAAAAGCTTTGAAAAAAAAATTATTCTTTAGGGCAAGCAATTTGATTTCTTTTATTGTACTTTAGTTTCTCCTTTGTTCTAGTAATAAGTTAAAACGTGAATATCTATTCCTTTAATTATGTTACTATACTTTTTCTATACGAATTAGCATTAAATCAAGTGCCAACATCCAATTTTCATCAGAATTCGATTTTGTCTGGCTGGGGTTAGTAAGAATTGTGTCCCATAAATTGTCAACACACTCAATCACTTTTGATAAGATACAAAACATATTTGTCTATCTACCTTAAGTAAAATTTCTTTAATAACTTGTCACAGACAGCTGTACTTACCAAACATCGCTTTTGTCGCTGTATTTCTGTTCTTTCAGTGCTTCTGGAGACATCCAACGTACTTGGGAAGACTTCAGCTTGATGTTTTCAGATAAGCTATTTGAAGCATATAGCCCTGAAGTAAGTGGTCAGAAATCATAATATAAAATCTCGCAAAATTTGAACAAATCATATAAAGTCAACCTACCACTCCCGTGAGTTATGGATAAGTGTTACATTGTCTAAAAGTTTAAGGGACACTACTTCAGCACTCCACTTATAGTTTATGTCACATGGTTATTGTTACTGTATGCTATATCTTTATTCCCAGCAGCATATCATTGTAAGGTTTCGCTAAATAAAGTTGTATTAAAATGAAATGATACTTAAGTATTTCTTGACACACAGACAAGAAAACATAACAATAAGGAAAATCCAAATTGAGGTTGATGTTTTCTCCCTTTTTTGGCATTCTCAAACCGAGGATGGGATAACCTTATCCACAATTAAATGGGCGTGGTAGATTCATTTTCTCACCATTCCGTATTCCCAGTTATTTCAAATTCACACCAGTACTCCGAGGAAAAAGATATAGAGCTAATATTCAAATGCAGGTTTTTCTTAGAATTACACTCCGAATATGTTTTTTCAAATCTAAATGATTACATAGCTACGGCGATTAACACGCGTAGTCAGAATAGTCTAGTCCAGACTTCAATAAATGTGAGAGGTACAGGCATTTTGTTAGTATTTGGTCTCATATGCTTTTTTAGTTGGGTATGCTGAATTCAAAAATATATGTTGGCCATCTGACAAATAATTTTTTGTAGGTCAAAATGGCGGAAAACAAAATGGCCGACAAATTAAGATATTTCTAATATAAATATGTAATAGTATTACAAGTATCCAAAAATATGTGGGGTTCTTTATCAAAGTTATGTGTAACATGGTAACAGATTAAATTAACAACACTTTTTCAAAGAAAAATTAATTTTTAATCCAAATGTGTGTTCCGTTAGGAGAAAAAAAGCTAGCATTTAAAAACCCACTCTATTAAACTTGACTATTTTGCCAAAAAGATGATTATCAAATTATTCACCTTGGTTATAATTGCAAAGCTATTGCTAAATACAGTACACTAATTTAATATTTGGAATCCATTTACAGGACAGAAGATAAATCCATAAACTGTTTATTATATAATTGTTTCAACATAATATAGATTGAAATATTTGCTTTCACAGTCCCATTTCATGTTAATTTACTGCCTTGAGTTCATACAGCTGGTAATGCTTTATTGCATATACATAATTTATATCTGCGGATATAAGCCTAGTCTTTTTACATTAATACATCCGAGGGTCCTACATCTAGGTGTACACTTGCAAGCAGTGAACTCAATACAAGCTTGGAGAATTGAATCACAAGTAAGAAGAACTGGCTTAAGTGTGTCATCTGCCACCTTTCATCCCATGTCGGAAGGTGCAGGCAGGTCTGCATTGAGAACATTTGATTGGTTCTATACCAGGGCTTGATAAGCAAGCAATCACTGGTTGGGGGTATGTGTTCAGGACTTGTAGACCTGCCAAACATAATACTTTTTGAACACTGTCAGTACTTATAGTATCTTGGCCATACATTTTGCAAATAAAATATTCACAGTTTTTCATTACTTCATCAGGCAGTTGTCCATATCCAAGACCTTCTATCAGATTTGCACTGACTGTAAGCACTTTAGATACAGATCTTTAGAGATTCCACAGAAATTTGATGTTGTGTCTCAGCCAGTGTGTGCATGAAAAGATAGGAAATTTCTACGCAACTCTTCAGTTATTGAGGATTTCTTTAAAACTGTGTTGACTTGAATGTATTTCGTTTTTTCACTGTTCCAATCATAATCAATACTGTTGCATTTGTTTCCTGCAAGTGGCATAGTAAGAGCAAATACTTCAGTATCTCTGGCAGAAACAACAACAGTGTTACAATTTGATCGTTAACTGCAGTGAACAGCATGAAGAATGATTCTTGTGTCAGCTTCCTCAAGTTTAGCCTTTAATTCATCCAAATGAAATTCAATGACAGTGTTTTCAACAGTTTCTTCTTCCTAAAAGCCGACGCAAACAACCAACGTCTTATCTGTAGGCGATTACATGATCAGCTTCTGATAAAAATCTACTATGTCAATTTTATTTGTAGGAAGTGCTAAAAAGTTACACTAGATTTCAAATAATTCATTGATATTTGCAAACCACCCATTCTAGGTCACTGCCCATTTCAAATCCACAAGCTTAAAGTAAAGAGCCTGGTCAACAGTTATAACTGAATGTGACTGTCCCAGCCTTTCTGATATATGCATACACATTTGAACAACAGTGTTTAATGTGTCGATATCTCATTCTCAGTAAGTGTCAGCGGAATAACATGACCAGTTTCAGGATCCATTGATTCCAGGTTTTTTTTCAGTTAAAGATGTGTCTACTATTAGTATGTCTCTGCAGGTCAATGTGTGTCCTGCACTATGAAATAAGTTTACTGAATGTTTTAACCTAGTCATCTAGTGCAATGTACTTGCAACATCTATGTGTTTAAGAGTCCAATTTTTACCATCACTCACTCCATAAACAATATCTTGTGCTACACTTAAAATTGTTGTTTGCCTATCAGGTTCAAAATCTTTATGGTCAAATTCTTCATCTAGAAGCTCTTGTCCACTATACGTTAAATTCAGAAACATGAACAGACACACCGGAACACAGTTTACTGTATCATTTTCAGTCACACTCAGTCCATGATGTCCTTCCAGAGATAACAAATCTGTGACAGTTTTTAGTTTATTGACTGTGGAGATTTATTTTACCCTTAATTATAACAGGGACTTTACTTTCCTTCTCTCTATATCAAATACAAGTACATACTTAATTTCATAAATAGCATGTAATTTGGAGTAGGTGTTAATTGCACTTTCAGGTATCCATAAATCAGTCTGCTAAGCACAGTACCTGAGGTTGTAGGGTCAGTTATCTGTATACATGTGAATCTGTTAAATTTATTGCAGTTTCTGGGTAACATGCTCTCTTCATGTATTCTAAATGAATTTACGACATTTTCAGGTCCTACCAACTATGTTCAGGTCATTTATTCAACATTATTTACATATGGTCTATTTTTATTAAATTTAAGTCTATAATCCTTTCTCAGGTACACCTGAAATGTTCAGGTAATGGTAAAGTGTATAAATAGTAAGTTTATCCTCGAAAGAGAAAAGAAAGGAAAAGATAGAACTATTCGACTTGGACTCCGACCAGTGTAATCCATTGAAAGTATTCTGTTTATTTTAGGAAATATTTAAAATTGTCAAATGTTACCAGATTATAAAATCATAAATGTGTGGATGAATTGAATGGATGAAAGATTAAAAGAAGTAGAAATAAAATTTATATTCTTGTGTGTTCATTTTTGACCTGCTGAATATTATTTTCATGCGGGAATTTGTTAGCCAGATTTAGCTCTCCAATGCTACCTAAGGAGAAGATCTAAGTTTGGTTACAAATCAACCCTTAATTTAAGTGCTAATGTCGAAGAAGTCGCCACTGGACTTATATTTCTGTTTTGTCAGCCGTTCATCACTATTACCAGTAGTATTATAATGGGCATCTCTTAGTATTGACGCAGCACATTCATATGGAACAAGAAGTGTATTCCTTTCATCAAAAGATATATATAGCGGAGTTACAAATTAAAACTGGTTTCTCAGTTTACGTTGTAGGGCTTTTTTGAAAGATAATATTCTAGAATTAAATGGCAAAGAATTGTTGAAGAAGTCTCTACTGTACGTATGCTGAGTATCTGTTCCAACTGTCTGAAAGCTGTATTATTTGCTATTTCATTGCAGCATACCCACGTTCATGTATAAGAAAGATCATGGCAAGATCTGTATTTGAGTTGTCCGACTTGGTTTTGCGAACTCCGTATCTAAAAAAATTTAAACTTTTTCATGATATTTGCCCTCCGTTGACATCAGAGAGTCATAATTGCATTGTGTAGTCATGTTTAGAATCCTTTAAAATACTATCACTGACTAGTTATGTTAAAGAGTTTTTCATGTTGTTGTTGTTGTTTTTTTCTTTTTGTCTTGACAGAACATACACATTTCCCAATTTAGTAGAAGTATATGATAAGTTTAATGAGGATGTAGCTTTATCTGAAGTTTGTTCTATATTAAAGTTAGCTTTGACTGAATAGTATGTATTAGTTCGTTGTGGACAAAATTAGAATAACACTTTCTATGGCAACGTATTTCGTCATTTTCATCTATTTTTTTTCAATTCTACTAATGGCTTCATATTTAGAAAAAAATCTCTAAAAAAAAAGCTTCGGCACGCTCTTTTAGAGATGTTATGCCTTGAAGCTGTTTAGTTCCAAGTTTTGTCAGATTTTGCCTCCAGACAAATGATGCACTATTATGTGCTATCTTGAAATGGTCTCTTGAGATGCAAAGTCTTGTCCATTCTTACTTCGGAATATTTTAACACATATGAAAACAAAATAATATTATATCATTCACAAGCAATTATTGCATATAAAAAGCTATCTTTAAATAACTTGACTTGACTATAAATAAACTTATCACAGATACTGAAAGTTAAAATGAATGCAATTTCACAAAATCTTAAAACATAACGAAGTATATTAAGCAAAGCATCTCTAAAAACTTTTAGAAATAAAATATACATGTAAATTTGTCCTACCTATAAAAAATCCTTAGAAAACCTGATTCCATGAAGTATTCTTGACACCTCTAAAACCTTAATGATCACGAAAGAGTGTGTTCTTGTCAGAGTTAATTTGCACTGAATAACAGGTAAAACACTCCAAATAGTTTATATGAGGACTTAAACGAAAATGTGATTTGACTCAGATTGTTATTGTGATAGAGACCTGTATTGTTTATACTAATTATGTTAACATGAATTAGCCTTAATCTTAATCCATGTCACACTTAATTTTCATCAATTATTATGATGCTAAGGTATTAAAATGTTGATTATTAAATAAAATGATCTTACCAGGATAAAATAAGTTCTACATGATATTCTGTTCATTACACACAAATTGTCATGTTAATTAAGTTTTAGCTTCCCCGTTGTTGTTTTTCTTAAATGACTATTTTAAAACTGCAAAATGATTTCATCCAAAAAAAATTCTTTTTGACATTAAAATTCCAGCGGAAGTTTACAATCTAATACTTAGTCTCATTTCTCTGTTCCATAAATGATGTTCGATATTTTTTTTTTAATTGTCTTCAAATTCCCCTTTTGGAACCCCGTAAAATTCACATTTTTAACTTTTGACATATTTTATTGATAAATATTTTTTCAATTATACTAATTACATGAAATAATTTGTTGAAACATATCTAAAGATAAAGATTTGTATTATAAAGTAATATCAAAGGAATATATTTTGTTAAAAATAGCGGTCATTTTTGCCCCCATTTTTTACCCTTTCAGAGGCATTTGCCAGATGGCCAACATATATTTTTGGATTCAGCATACCCAGAATATGTTAAAAAAGTATGTTGGACTAAATACTAACAAAATGCTTGTAACTTCTTAAATAAGCTTATATCTGCAAAATCGGACTAGACTAGAAGTACTATCTTCATAAAACAATCAAGTCAAAATGTCAAATATTTAATTCAAATTAAATAAAATAACGTTTGAGAAAAATACATTAATTTTGTATTTCACATGTTAAATGGAAAATAACCAGAAAATAAAATTATTAATAAAAAGGGTTTACCTCCTATCTTTACTGTCATATCTTCATTAACAAAACAGTTACTAGCAGCAAGGTCTTTATGTATAATATTCTTGTCTGCAAGGTATGCCATTCCGTCGGCAATCTCTCCAGCCATCTGCAGTTTTTTTGAATGTAAATGTCGATAACAATTAAAATAATAATATGGAACTAGGAGTTGTCAATGCTGAGTAAGATTTTTTTTAAAGTTTTTCGGTCATGCGTGCAATTTCACTACTGAATATTGCCCTTTAAATTAATACGTTTGCATCGATCTTCTACTTCCGCTTCAAAAGTATGAACGCGAGACCGGGAACGACAACTCGATGAAAGAAATCGAAGAAAATATGACAGGCAAATATCTTTCCGATACACATCACCATTGTTGATCAATTTGCTGTGCTTAGAATATAACAGTAATATCGTTTTGTCAGAAGTGTTTAGCAAGCATTAAATTACGTAAAGAAAAATGCCTAGGATTCAGAAGACCTACAAGTTCAAAGGCCCGTTAGTCCAAAAATCTAAAATCATAGAATAAACTTACCCTTACAAAAATCCTAACATATCCAAAACAGAAACTGAAGAACTAACCCTCCTCCTAGCCATAAGGTTATGCCCCAATGTAAATGTTAACATTCGGACCAGCGGGTCTTCGGACTAGCGGTCCTTCGGATTGAGGAGCATTCAGGCAAGTGGGCGAATCTTGCTATGAATGTTGACTTTAGGGCTAGCGGTTCTTTGTCGTAGGACTGTGCAGATCTGCAACGTTAACTTTCTGATTGCAAAGTATTGGACTGACGGGATTTTGGACTAGCGGTCTTCGGTCAATTTAGCCTTCGGACTAGTGACCGTTTTCTCGTATGCAAAATTTATGAGATAAAATAATAATGAAACAACTAGTACACGTTGCGTTTCTCAGATTGGTTAACTGCTGTAAAATATTACAACTTCTTGAAAATATTTTGTTCTATAATAAAAAAGTATTAATAATTGATATAGTGCAACTTGAAAACTTGTTTTATTCTGACCAAATGAAAATGTAAAAATTCCTGTAAATTTCCCCGGCTCATACGCTCCATAATTATGTACATCGGTTTTGTCGTTACTACTCCTATCATCTTAACAACATGGTGACAGTCGAGTTCTCTGTAAAGAATACAAAAAATGTTGTAATGTAAAATAGTTTTATTTTCTTACATCATTTTCGCGTGGTGGTAAGTTCAGTCAGACAGGAATGCATTGATAAAAAGCGGTAAAAGAATTACATATCTATTAGAGATTTACCCTAAGCCTTTTTTACGCAAGGGAAACAATCTAATTATATAGTGAAATTTTTGAGTGAACACCGTTTTTTAATCCTAATCCTGCCCATGTTATATCAGTGCAAAGGAAAAGTAACCTATCTATGATAAATGCCATGTATAATTACACAGTTATGCATCTAACAGTCTTGAAATTGATTTCTTCGATTTTCTCATATTTCTAGATATATTTCCCATACTTTGACGCATATGTATGGGTAGTTGAGATTGTTCTCTTTCCAGCAGTAGCATTTTCAGCATATTTCACCTTGTGAAATTCTGTGGGTTTTGACTTTTTTAAAAAAATCGTCTGTTTGTTGACAAATTCACCACAAAAATGTCCTACTTTTCCCCAGGGCAATCAATTATTTGATCTTTACATAGTTTTGTATTGAGGTTGCTAATCCATGTGGCAAATGTGCATGCTTTTTTCATGGTTAGAGGTAAACAGTGGGTAGTTAGGATGAGGTACTAGGTCAATTGTCACCTAAGCCTATCATAAAGTCTTTGCGGAGTTGTCTCCATTTTTCCAAATATTTCATACGGGATCATTTTTTTTCAGCTCAAATAGCTCTTTTTCAGGAAATGATATTTTAATATTTTTTTCAGTCCTTGTATTCTGATGCAGTTAACTTCACATACATATAATATAGATAGCTGCTACTTGAAGTTTGTATTTTCAGTTACAATGCCTATATATATAGACAGTTCGTTCCCTATCAACAACAAAATACTTATAGACAAAATTGAAGCTTTAACATTTCAATATTTGTGCACTGCCCCACCCCTACCTCACTTTGTTTTTGGTGGGGGGGGGGGGGGGGGGCTCATAGAGTTGCCGTCCGTCTGTCTGTCAGTCCGTCCGTCCGTTCGATCGTCCGTTCGACCTTCCGTATGACCTTCCTTCCGTCCGTCCGACTTTGTGTAGTTCACATCTAAAAAAGTATTCAACCCAGAATTATCAAACCTCACAGGATTGTTATTCAACACGGGACTTTGTGCACCAGAGTTTTTTATTTGGATCTCACACAGCCAAACTAGAGTTATGGCGCTTGACTTAGTCAAAAATATGCATACAAAAGCATGAAAGTTTGTGTCGCACATATCTCAAAAAGTATTCGATCTAGGTTCTTGAAAAATGATAGGAATATTATTCAACAAGTGAAGTTGCGCACCCGGGATTTTGTTTCAGATTTCTATCAGACAGACTAGAGTTATGGCCCTTGATTGTCAAACATTTGCATAAATGAGATACAAGTTTGTGTCGCATGTATCTCAAAGGTATTTGACTTAGAGTAATAAAACATATAGCATGTGAATGCGCACTTGGTGTTCTGTTTGGGATTTCACTCAGTCAGACTTGAAGTCTGATCCATGATACAAATAAAGTGATTAAACGTTTGTGCTTTTATTTTGAAAAAAAATAATTCACCTAGAGTCATGAAACCATGTAGAAATATTATCCAGCGCGTGAATTTATGTCTGCGAGCTTTTATATGATTTCATTTTGCAAGAGTAGTATGGTAATTGTTTGTGCGAGCGTTATTTAACCTTATTTAACCTTTACCCCTCTTTTAAAAAATTCAACACCGGCCAATTCAAATTTAAAAAATCCAAAACCAGCCAGTCTTTAAGAGAAACAGAGTTTCTATCTTTGATGGACGTAAGGTTGAAGGGATAAAATGAAAACCAAGGTCCACTCAAATTAAAACATTAATTAAACAGAAAAAAACGGAAGAAAATGTCCTTATTAATTAAATAATTTTTTTAATTGTTTGTTCATTTACTCTTTGATTGTTAACTTTTAGTATTTTATATAGTAATCATACAACGGTACTTTGTTTTGTAACATTTTATGAAAATAAACAATAGTAACCACAGAGTGTACTTGTTTTGTTTTGATATTGAACATTGTTGTACTTTACTTTGGTATATATTCAATTACCTCCTTCGGCGGAGGAAGTCCAAATGGGATCAAGTACAAGTATTTAAATAACAAACCCAATGTGTTCCGGGACCAACAGAGTCACCCAAAAATTTATAATTCCACATTCTTTATTTAATTTTGTTTTTGGTAAACCTGTGGTCTCCGAGAGTTTCACTCTTGGTAAATTATTTCTACTAAATACACCCTAAAATTTTTAATTTTTTTAATTTTTTAACCCATTGTTCAATTTAAAAGTTAAAAAATTGGTTTGTTTATAAATTTTTTTTTTTTTTTACTATAGGAATTCGTCTGTACGACCTCCGTTGGGAATCAATCTGTAATCCTTTCCCACTTAACAAAGATGTAATCAAAGGTTTCTAGACTAGCAGCAGCATACCCAAAAAACCGCCATTTTGTCTCTGTTTTTTTTGTTAATTTTAAACACCCCAGGGCCCTACTAGTTGCTTTCTTTGATTAGGTGTAAGATATGGCGATATCATATTTCTCTTATCATTAGCTACCCAAAACATACCATTCCCAAGTAACTTACTAACACCCGGTACTGGCTAACCAGAGAGGGCTCCGTGCCTAGAGGGGCTAATATTTTTGGGGCTATTTTTGCTGCCATTGGAAGAATTGTTTTCCTAACAAACCAGCCAAAGCTCCCAAAAATCCACCATTTTGACCCTGACTGGGGCATTTGTTTTTTTGAAATTGTAATTTCAACCCCCTTAAATTTTTTCTAATAGATTTTATTTGATTAATTTGTTTTTGTTAAAAGTAAAGGGAAGTTTCCACGCAGTTGTTCATATTTTAATCTAAAATTTTATGGAGTTTTTATATTTTTTAAGCCTGTGCTAAATGTTTCTTTTGCCATCTGTTAGGTTAACCTTATTTCAATATAATTTGTGTCATTATATACTTTATATTTATTTTAATTTTATTTTAAGTTTATTTAAACAATATCAAGTTCATTTTCCCAAAAGTATTTATTTCAACTGTTTCTTCATACAATACAATTGCATAACACGAACATTTTTTTATCGGTCGAATATTTAATTTAGCTGTTAGTGTAATATGTTTAGGATCTTCTGTTGTTACTTCCTTTGTATATTCCAAGTTAAAATGAACAAATCCAAATAAATTATTAAAGTTTGATCTATTTAGCAAGCTTCCAGTAGTCTTATTATTTTGTTTATAATAATAAATAATTACATCGTCATTATTCTTGATATACTTTTGTATTCTGTTTCTGGATAAAAAACACCATTACCAACTTCAAGACGGCAAGATTCCAATGCACAGTCATCATCTGCGTCATTAACTTTAAATGTATCTAATAAATGTGGATTCTTTTTTTGTGCATTACTTTTATTAGGTCGTTGTAAATAAACAAATACATGTTGTGGTTTTGTTACACCAGCTTTTATTCTAAAAGTTATGTTCGTCTGTCGTGTATCAGTTGATTGTGTTATCATTTCCCGAAGGTATGACCATCTTGCTTTTGTAAATCTTTCGGCAATTAGATTAAGTCCAAATCCATTGAAAATTAAACGTGGAACCCATAGAATTAATTTTGTTATAATTACTCTACCAGCAGCAGTTTCATTACTTCTAAAAATTAATTCATCATCATCTGTCAGCTGCAGTGTTATTTGAATTTGACTTGGAGGCAAAATATTAGTTTCTAAACCCTGAAAAAATGAATAATTATTTAGTGGAATTTTAACATTTACCTCATTACAACCCTCAATTATTGTCTTCCTAGGAGCAAAACCACTATTATATCCAGCTTGATCATTCCTGCTCTCAGCAACAGCAGTAGTATCTAAATAAATATATTCATTTGTTCCAGTTGTTTTTGCATAATCTTCAGATAATTCAACCAAACTCTTTACATTTATTACTTTATATAAATTATTACAATCATATACAATTTTCCCATTTTGTTTAACCACTAACTGATCAATTAATGAAGCCGAATTATTAATTAGAGCAATTTGATTATCATTTCCAGTATCACCATAATTAGCACCATCGGCAAGTTTATAACCATAAAACTTACTTCAAAATAACCATTAAACCAATCAAAATATGAGCTTCTATCATTAATTGTAAAGTGATATCCGTTTTTTTGTTGCTTAACATTATTTCCCAAGACAGAGATTAAAGCTGTATCTAATTGAATAGGAGTTAGTTCATATCTTTCACAATATTGTTTTGTTCTAAAATGTATATATTATATATAATTTTATTTTTTATAAATTAATCTGTTAATTTCGTTTTTTGTCGAGCTAAAGTCCCCGATCCTGACAATATTCTATTTATTCTCATATTAATATCCCTTCTTATTATTTTTACTGTTATTCTTTTCTTGTAATTCCTTAACAATTAAATCACCAACTGCCGGAGCAGGTTTCTTTTTAAATTTTTCAACAATTTTATTAGCAGCTAAATTTCCCAACTTCCATTCCAACCTTTTTTTTCCATTTCTAGCGCGGCTTTTCCTGCTTTTTCCCAGAGTTTTTTTCCCAGCTGTGCTAATTGAAGAAAAACATTAAAAAACAATTTCTTTAAAGTTCAAGTCCCTTGCCGTGTATGATTTTTTTTCCCCGTGTGACCCTCAAATTAAATTTTTCCCTTTTTTTTTCATAACTTTCTTGTAATTATTAAAAAAAATTTTTAATTTTTTTTTTAATTTTAAATGTAAAACTTGTTTCAACCTCATTAAAATTAATTATTCTCCAAAATGTATTGAAATATTATTCTTATTAAATTTATAATTTTTTTTTAAATTCAGAATATCCAACTTTTTTGTGGTTTTTTTGAAAAACGGAAAAGCTTTTGTTAAATTTGCAGTACTTAAAGCATAGTAATACCCAAAAATTACCATCAACAGTGAATTTAAATTAAGTCAAAATGAATATAAAAATTGTTCCACAGAGTTAGTTTTTTGGTGTTGTAGTTCCCCATTCAGTATTTCTAATGCTTTTTCTCAAATCCAAGCAAGTATGAAAATTTGACATCTTAAATAAACATAAGTTCTTTAATTAAAATAAAAAATTTTAAAAAACATTAAAATAAATTCCAAAAACTTTTTGGAGCAATGTCTGATTTTTTAAAATTCAAAATCTCATTATTATTAATGTTTCCTTTATAGTTATTAATTCAGTGTAACTTTTGAACCTTTTGTAAATATAATATTTTTCCCCAACCCTTACCATTATCTTAACGAATTTTTTTTTTCATTCTCCTAATATTATCCCAAAGAAAAAGTCTGTGTTATACTACCCAAAAACAACAGCATAATTTAAAAATTTTTATCTAAGATTAAAGAACGACAAAATTGATTGTAAAATCTTGGAGTTTTTTTTTTATCCCCCTTTAAAAATGTTTCGAACTTTATATTTTTGTTCCATTTATATATTCAAAAAAAATATTTTTTATATACATTTCATGTTTTCTGGTAAGAGTAAATTTCTTTTTTAATTGATCTACTCCCCTAATCCCCTCATTTTTTAGTTTTCATTTTATTTCCGCATCAATCGACCCAAAAATTAAAACCCAAATTTCTTAACCTTTTCTTCGGGTTTACAGGAAAAACGTCAAAACCCCTGTCCCTAATTATTTTTTAAAATTTCTAATCTTTTTTTAAAGGAAATCTGATTTTTCTTTTAAATTCTTTAAATATTTTTCTAGAATGATGAATTTTTTTTTTATTATTTTTTATCTTTTATTAATCAAATAATTAAATCATTTCTACTTTAGTGTTTTTTTCTTTTTTCCGGTCTTCGACCCCTAGCAATTTTTTATTTGACCAAAAAGTCTGTTTATGTTAAAAAGTAAATTCCCATTTTCCCCCTTTGGGAAACTTTATATGGTTTCAAAAACCTTCGGTTCTTTAAAAAAAACTTGTTTTTGTTTATGTTATTTATCCTTGCATATGTAGGGCCATTCAAGAATCGATTTAAGGTCTTTGTACTTTAGGTTCTTTTTTTTTTTTTTAATTCTTTTGCTTTTTCTTGTTTTTTGGATCTTTTGATCTTGATTTGCTTTTTTTGGGACCATTTATTTTTTTGATATCCTCAAAAAACCCCCATTTTTTATTTTTTTAAAGGTTTTTTATTCATTTTATTAGGATAGATATTGCAGTAAAAAACCCAAAAACATTTCGACGGTTGTAATATTTTTCTTCTAAAACTTTATATCAGAAAAGCTCTAAATCTACTGTGGTTTTTTTTTTTTCTTTTGGTCTTGCTCCAATTTTTTTGGGTTTTTTCCCTAAATTCTTTTTCTTTGGGTAGAGTCTAACGCCCTTCTCCCTATATTTTGGGGATGAAGTTTTTTTTAATTTTTTAATTTTTCTCTTGATAATTTTTATAACTTCTTCTCCCAAAATTTAATTTTGGGGGTGGCGGCCGGCAATCATTCTGCAGGCATTTCCTCTTTTCTTTTTCATAATTTTCCCAGTGTTTTTTCAATTTTCTCTGGTGGGTTTTTTTGTTTATTTCCCGTATTTTTTTTTTCCCCTCGCCGTTTTCGGAGACCTGTAATTGGTGGTGGTTTTTGGAATGCTGTGGAAAACCTTGATATTTTTTGTAGTTTTTCTTTCATCCCCTGAAACGCAAATTGCCCCTTTAATTCCGGGAAATGCTTTTAATGATTTGATATTTTTTTTTTTTTGACTTTTTTTCCTTCAGAAATTTGGGTTTTTAAAAATTTTTTCGTGACATATCCCGTTTGTGTTTTTTAAATTTTTTCTTTCATTATTTTTCTCTAAGAGCCCTCATCTTTTGCCCGCTAGTTTTTTCTTATTCTTTTCTTTTAGTTTTGATTGATTTTTTAAAATAATGTAAGAAAATGTAAAATAATGTAAGATAATGTTTTTATTATTTTTAATTGGAAATTCAAATTTATGATAAAAAAAAGTAATATCCAATAACTTTAAAAAACATTACCCTTTTTGCCGGATTCATTTTTTTAGAATGTTAATATGTGGATTTTGGATCGGAAAAACAAATCATTGTGCATTTACTTCGAAAACCTCTTTATATTTGAAATTATCCTTAGCTAAAAATTAGAAAATTTAAATTCGGTTTTAAATTTTAACTTTAAAAGGGAATTTGCAAAAAAAAAATAAAATAAACCAAACGAAATATTGATATTCAGCTGATCCCAACCAAAGAACCCTGTGGATCTTGAATCAGAAAAAAAAAAGTAGTAATTTTTGATGTTTTTGTTGTAAAGATAAAAGGTTCAGAATGAAAAAAACAAAATACTTCATTCAAGGAGTCAAAAAAACTTTTGTGCTATTTTTTTTGTCGTTTATAAAAAACCCAAAAAAATATTCGAATTAATGTTACTTTTAATTTTTTTGAAAGCCCAAAGTAAACGAGAAAATGAATGATTTGTAATGAAAAAAATTTTAAACCCCAACTCTTTTCAATGCAACAAATAAAAAATATTTTTTCTTAATATTGAAAAACCAAAGGGAAGTTTTTAAAAAAAATTTTCTGGTAATTATAGATGGGAGTTTTTTTGTGTAAAACAAATTATCAACCGACAGTAAAAGTAAATTTAAAATTTTGAATTTTGATTTAAAGTGTTATGCTACTAAAAAACAATTAAAAAAAGTTAAAAGGAATCAGAATATATTTCCGAAAAAGGAATTGATAACACAATGAATGGCATTAGATATGGGGGAAATGAAATAATCAATTAGGAGATCCAGAAAAACCCAACGATGCAGTTTAAAGACGATTGTGTTTAAAAAAGTTCAAGTGTAATTGATGATTGACTTAAAGATTTTAAAAGTATAAAAAAAAACACTAGGAAAGCAAAGTAAAAGAATTTGAAAAATTTAAAAAAGATTTTAAAAAAGTTCGTTATTAATAAAGTTGAATTAAAGATAAAATTGAAAAAGAAAATGAAAAAGTATGGTTGATTTATTAAGAACTTTTTAAAGAGAAAATCTGTTGACAGATGACAACATAAAAAAGATTTAGAACCAATTTTGAAAAGAATTACAATTTAAAGTTAAAAATTTAAAAGATAGTATGTTTTTTTTAAAACTGAAGAACTAAAAGACAAGATTATTGAAGCTGGAAAAAGTTACCAAAATATGTATCAGTTAAGAATCAGAACAGAAATAAATAAAAACTAAATACTGAAACTAAAAATAAGCATAAAGTTTTATTAGAATTAATTTCAAATAAATTTGGGAAATATAAATCTAAACTGGAAAAGGGGCAGCTTACAAAGGGGTTGATGATCACGACACAGCTTAGAAAAACCTTAAGAAGAGTTTAAATTCTAAAATAGATGAGTTTAAAAAAAAAATTCAATTTGGTTAGTACTTTTTATACACGTCCAATTTAAAGTATGCAGATTAAAGAAATTTTTAAAAAAAATTACAAGAGTATTAATGAATTTAATGCAAAAGTTGAAGAACAAAAAAATAACGGGCCCTTGTAGTTAAAAAAATAAAACTAAAAAAAGGGAGAAGAAATTTAAATAAAATTTAAATGACGGCTAGAAAATTTTAAAGAAACAATCGGATCTTGATTAGTACTGTTGACACACGTCAAAATTTAAAGTACGCGGATTAAGTACACTTACAGAAAATTACAAAAGTATCAACGAGTTTAATGATAAAATTAAAAAAAAAATAATGATTGGACCTGTGTTGAAAAATCAACTAAAAAGGAGAATCAATTATGTATTACCCAAGAATTTTCAAATGCAGAAAAAAAATTAAAAAAGTAAAAAATGTTTTTTTTAAAACAAGAAAACAATTACCCAGAAAAAAGGTGTTGTTGCAATTTGTCTTTTTAAAGTTGCAAACCCCCAAAAACGATTTGATGATTTGCTAAAAGTAATTCTAAAAATGGAAAAAAATTTGTAGAATATAAAATCTGCTGGAAAAAGCAAGACTAAAGTGTTTTTTTGATTTAACAGTGGTTAAAGATGGGACCCCCAGATTCTTTAAACATATTATATAAAAAAATGAAAAAGTATTTTGATCGCCACGTGTTGGATATATTCATTATATGAAATTATATAGAGGTGGTCGGGGTTTTTTAAAAATTTAAATTTTGGTAATGAAAATATCGTAGACCATATAGATTTTATAAAAAAAAACCAAGAATAAAAAACTGCGTCCCGGTGTTATTAAAAAATGTTTTTTTTGTAAAAACACAGGGAATTCATTAATAGTATTAGGTTTTTTTTGGCGTCTTTTGGGTTTCAGGTGGAAAAAATGAAATTTCGCATTTTTTTTTTTAGGTGGTGGCAAGATGGTTTTACAGGTACTTTTCCCGGTGGGAGTGTAATATAAATCCGAGATAAGTGGATTTGGAGCCCATTCGGTATATGAAGATATAAAAAAAAATTAAAAAATTTATTTAGCAGAAAATCAATGTTTGACATTCATCTTATGACGATTCAACCCCAAAAGAAGTTTTCATTTAACTTTTGAGGGTAGTTTATAAATCTATTTTATTGGGGAATATGTAAATTATATAAAAAGTAAATTTTTGAATTAAAAACTTTAATTAATTATGTATTTTTTTTAACGGAATAATTAATTAATGGGAATATTTAAAAATATAATAAAAAAAGTAAGAAAAAAAAAGCTTTTGAAAACCCCATTGTTTTTAACATGTTATACTGAAAAAACCGATGGGGGTTTTTAAAGGGAAAAACTGTAAATGTGTCCTGGTTTAGTTAAATGGTAAAAATGTAAAAATTTAATTTTAATTGTTTTTTAAATTTTTTGTTGATGCAATTAAATTAGAAAAGGGGAGAAGCAAAATTACAACAAAAAAACAAAGAAAATTAATTCTTCAAATTTACGATGTAAAAAAAAAACAAAAAAAAATGAATTTTTTCTTTAAAATTATGCTAAAAAAATTTAACATAAATGTGTATTTATATTAATTTTTTGAATGTTTAAAAATTTTAATTTAAAACAATTTAGGGTTCTATTTTTTAAAGAAAAAAATTTTTGTTTCTCTAAAAAAAATCTTTAAAAACAAAAAAAACTTATGTTTCTTAAACGGAGCAAAAAATTTGGGGAAGTGATGTCCCAAAGAAAATTACATCGTAAAAGATGTCTAAAAATAAGAAACTTGTTCTTTTAAAGTGCGAAAATTACTCAAAAAGATGCCCTAAAATAAAAATTTGTTCTTTCTAAAGGGGAAAAAATTAATCTAAAGTGCCCTAAAAATAAAAAAATATGTTCTTTCAAAATGTGAAAAATTACATCAAAAAAGATGTCCTAAAAAATAAGAAACTATTTTCTTTTAAAGTGCGAAAGATGTAAAAATTTTTAAATTTTTGTGTAAAAGCCAGGGTAGTAACCCCGTCCCGAGAATATTCTTTTTATCATAACAGGGTAATGATGTTTTTTTTATAACATAACTGAAAACATTATGTTTTTTCGATTTAAACTTTAAATTTAGCATACTTTGTGTTGAGTTAAAAAAAGTTCTTTGTAATCTTTTAAAAACTTTGTTCTTAACAACACTTTTTTTAATTCCCTTTCTTTTTTTTAATATTAATCTGAGCTTTATGCTCACTGAATTTTCTAATAAATATGAATCATTTTACTCGAAACCCAACATCTAAACTATGGAAATCCGGCAGCTTCATTTTAAATTTTTCCTATTACTTTTTTATTATTCCCGAAGTAAAATTTTAAAATTACTTTCGAAATCATTTTATAAAATTAATTTTTTTTTTTATAAAAGTCTTTATACGCTCTTTGTTTTAATTTCAAAACAAAATGGTCTGTGTCAGTAAAAAATAATTTTTATAAAATTCCATATTTTTTTTAATTTTATTAAAGGGAAAATCAAAATTTAAAATATTTGATAAGTCTAGAATGCACTTTTCCGAGAAAACAAGGTCAATTTAATAAAAAAACTTTCTTTTTTTTCTATGAATCCCAAATAATTTTTGTTAAACATTGTTGAACTAACAAATAAAGGTTTTGCTATATACTTCAATAAAAATTTTCATCAGGGTCAGTTTAATATTACCCTCTTGCGCAGATTTTCCCCTGTCTTTCCAATACAGAGTTTTCATCAATTAAAAAAGTCCTTTCAAATGAATTTTTTTTGTTCAATCTTTCTTAAAATTTAAATCTTTTATTCCCTTTTTAAACCGGGGCTTTCATCAAATGAATACTCATTATTTTGGTTACTTTTAAAAAAAGTTGTGTATCAGTTCAAGATTTCTATAATGAAATACATAATTCTTTTTTTTCTTCAAAACGGAATAACTTCTTTTCATTGCTTTTTCCTATTTCAAATTTTTCTTTATATTTTTCTGTAAAATTAGTAACCATTCATCTGGTATTTAATTTTTTTGGAGTAAAAGGATAATCGCTTGAGCGAATGTAATTCTTTCGGTATTCCCCAATCGCATTCATTATAAAAATTGTTTTTCCTTTTGTAAATTTAAATTTTTATATTGTTTTTCGGGTATGAATTAAAAATTCCAGAGGGTAAAGGTGCGAAAAGGCCCCCAAGTAAAGGTTATTGGCGTCAAAGGGACATAATGATTTACTTTTTTTTTTTGGGTTTTAAACTTTTTTATTTATTATTTGCTTTGCTAAATTGTTCGAAATAAGCGGGTTCCTCCTCTTAAACCCTTTTTTTAAAAATAAATAATATCGATATCGTTATTTAAATCTAACTGAATTCCGGGCTTTTAAGCATTGCATCCAGGCTAAAACCGGACTACTAAAAAAAATGGCACGGATTAATTTTTAAAATTTATAAAAACAAAACCCTTTTAAAATTTTCAAATAGTCTGCTGAAGCGTACGTCAGTTTTTAGGTAGGTCATGATAATCTCCCCTTGTTTTTTTTAAATTTTTTCCAGATATTTTTTTGCTGTTCGTTTTCATTTCAGAAATATTAGTTTCATTTAAAGCGAAAAAAATTTTCTTTTGATGGTAATTTAGTTTTTTTTGAATTTTTTTTAATGATCCCGTAAACATTGGATAAACACCTTTTTTTTTTAAAAAAATTTGTTTTTTTTTTAGGGAAATTCTTTGGGGTAAAAAATTTAAATCTGGGTTTTTTTTTACTAGTTATCCAAAGATGTGGCTAAATTGGAAACTGTCAATAAAAAATTTAAAACAGAAATCATAAACGCCATGTTTTTTCCATATTGTTTGGAAAGACGTTAATTTCTTTTTGAATTTTCCCCTTTTTTTGATAATAAAGTGGGTCATAAAATCTTAAATTAGAAAAAAAAAGGAATTTTATGTGTTTAAACTAAAAAATTTTATGCACTCTGAAATGAGCACTTCCTCTGAATTTTTTAGTTATTGCAGTGATCCCCGGCTTTTATTGAATCTTTGTATTTCTTTTCACAGATATGACAAGAGGGTTTTTTTTTTTAAAAAAAGCTTATCTTTTTTTGCTTCTTTTAAATTTTTTGTTAAAAATACTCTTTTAAATATTTTTTTTCAAATTCCTCTTCCTCGAGCATTTTTTTAATAAATTTATAAACTCATTAGGGCCTCTGTAAATCTGGTTGGTTTAGATATTTGTCGTCATAACAACAAAAACTTTTTTAACCATAACCACAATCTATATGTTTTGATATTCTTTGGTAAAAGAAGATTCGGATTTGGGTGGGCCTTTGAAAATTTTTTAGTTATTTCTTCAAAAATCAGCATAGATAACAAAAGGGACTTCTAAATTGTTTGGGTAGTTTTTAAAAACTACTTTTTACTTTTTGGGGCATTTTAACACCCTGAAACCCTTGATGTTAACAATTTTCAACATGTTCTTTTTTTTTCTTTTTGGGTAAGTGTTGCAGGCAAGTTACAAAAGTTTTGTTGTATTTTTTTTTTTGTTATTCATTTTAAATTTTTTTAAATCTTTTATCCAACATAATGTGATTTTTTCATTATTTAAATTTAAAAACATATCCATCTTTCAGAAAAATGATATTTTGATTGTACAAGGATAAACGCCTGAAGGTTCTTATATCCAAATAATTAATGAAATGTCTTTTTAAAATTTATTTTAGGTATTTGATTTAAGGAAAGGAAAACTTTTTTCCTTTAAATTAAGTTTTTCTATTTGTTTTTTTTATTTGAAATTTTTTGGGATCTTTTTTTAACAGGAAAATTTTTTAGCTAAATGACACCTCAAAACTTCGTTACATCATTCTTTATATTTATTAAACCTTTTTATTGAATTTTGTAAATTTTTTGGTAATTCTAAAAAAACTTTAAGCAGCCCAAAGGACTATACTTATATCTATTTATAAATAAAACATCAACTGACTCTATTCTCCAGCCCTTCCTTCAGAAATCCCAAATTACCAATTTATTTATTTTCATCAAAAATTTTCGAAAGTTTTTTTTATTTCGTTGTGTTATAATTTTTAAAGCTTTTTATGAAAATAGGCTGATTTTTTATTGTTCGTTTTTTCCATTTTTGCAAAAATTTTTTTTAAAAACAAGTTTTTTTTATACTTTTTAAGTTTTAAGTTCAGTTTTAAAATTTTATGAGTCGTTTATGGTTTTAAAAATAATTGATTCTTTGGATCTTGGGCTTATGTAATTTAATTTCAAATTTCTTATAATATTGATTTTCTGATCTTCAAATTTCCCTTATATATTATATTTAGAAAAAAAAAATTGTTAAGCAAAAAAAGGGTTAAAAAATAATAAATAAATAAAATTTAAAAAAGAAATAAAATATTTAAAATTTATATCTTTTTCCCTTTTTTTTGAAATTCCACATTTTTCCGGTTTGTCCCTTTACAACCTTTTTTTTAACCAGCATTAATCCAAATTCTTGGTGTTTGAAGTGCTTTTATTGTTTTTTCTTCATTAGTATCACAATCGGTTACAATAATTTTTTTGGATTGTTTTGTTTTATTTGGCTGGACAATCACATAAATTTCAGGATTTTCTTCTTCAGTTTAATAGAAACCCCATTCCCCTTCAAATAAATTTTTTCTATTTGAAAAAGGATCTATAAAAATTTTGTAATTTATCAATGAATGATTTTTATATTTATCGCTAACTATTTGATTAAGTTTTGATTTTAAAAACATTTCTTTTTTAGAAATTTTTTATATGAATTTTTGTCTGGATTTTTATTTTCCCAAAGTGCTAGTAAATTTTGGGATAATCTTCTGTCTACTTTCTATTAACCTTATATAATATACTTATAGAAAAAAAAATCTTTAAAACCCGTTCCTTTAAGTCGTTCCCATTTTTGTTTACGCGAGGCGCCCTTTTTCCCCTATTCCATGCTCTTCGAAACGAAATAAGAAGGGGGTTTGAGGTAAGGTTTGGGGGGGTATTTTTTTACGACTGAAAGATTTCTCCAATTTGTAATATCCCACTGCTATTGTCAAATGGAAACGTAAACCCCAACTTTTTTTTATTAAAATATTTATAGAAAAATCTTTAATTTAAAATTAAAAATAATCTTTTCTTTTTACTTTTTATCCGTTTTTTTTTAAATTCTTTCTAATTTTCAAAGGGGGATTAATAATTTTTTTTTTTTTTCTGCATTTTAACAGTATGAAAAAATTCTTGAAAACTTTTTTTTTTCTTCTTTTTGGATCATTAGGGTTATGAAAAGCTAAAGCCGCAATCCGTGCTTTTGTTATTTGTTGTTTTATTTTGTTTTTGGGGATGTATTTTTAAAAAAGCTTTTTGTCCTTAAGTTTTGTCTATTAAAAATTGGTTAATTTTTGTGGAAAAAACACCCAAAAGCTGCTAAAATTGGAATAGCTGGAACAAGTGCTAAAGCAGCGAACAAATAAAGTATTTTTTGTAATACATAACCCGTACTTTCCTCCCCCAAAAATTTATAAATTTTTCTGTAAGCAGCAGCTATTTTAGTTGGTGAATAATTAATTTATCATTGTTTCTATTCCCTTATTTGAAATTAAATTTTTAAATCATTTTAAAAATTTTTTTCAATTTAAATTTCTTCCAATTCATTTAAAAGGAACCCAAAATACTAAAAAATTTTTTATTGTAAAATTTCCCTTTTCTAAAGCTTGTTTTTCTTATGTCTCGTCTGAAAATTTTTTTATTTAAAAAAATTCTTGTGTTGTAGGTAAAAAATTCTTTTTTCGTAAAATGAAACCTGATTTTTTTTCATCATTTAAATCTTTTTTTAGTGTATGTTCTGGGATTTTTATTATTAATTCCAGGAATTATAAATATCTCCCCTTCCGTTGGTGTATTCCCTTTTTTAAAAAGTCTTTTAAGTTTGCTTAAAACGAACCCCTCGCCAATTTTAAATTTGCTTTGCTCTTTGGACCTTTAAATTACCATATAAGTTAAAGTAACAGTGCTTTATTTAAATTTTTTTCTGGCTTTGGTTGGTGTCTTTTTATACTAATGTTTTGTTTTTTTATATTTTTCAACCATTTCCTGCAAATTATCTAAATAAGTAAAGTATTTTTTTCTTAAAAAATTTCCACTTATTCTTTTTTTAAAATTCTATTAAATATTTTGATTATACCCTTACCCTTTATTAAAAGATGGTACATGTTAATTTTTATTTTTTCAAAAAAGATTTTTAAAATTTTTTATTAAAAAATTCTTTCCCTTCATTTCCCCCCATAAATTTATGGTAATGTCCTTCTAAAAAATTTTTTTTTTAATGCTTCGTAACAGATTCTCCGGTTTTATTTTTTAGGAATAACCCCAAGCATATTTTCTGAATTATCAATAACGGTTTTTCAAGTACTTTACTCCTTTATTTATTTTTAAAAAGCTTGTATATCAACTAAATCGGCGACCAAATATCATCAATTTGACAAAATCTTCGTTTCCCAAATTTTCTTTTAATTTGGGTTTTTGGGAAATTTTCTGTAATTTATACTCCCAAATTTTTTTCGGGGGGTTTTGAGATCCCCTTTTCCCCTTTTTACTTTCGTTTTGTCGAGCCAAGTTTGTATTTGTTTTAATTATAGGTTTTCAAATAAAGTTTTTTGCAATTTTTTCCCCAAAAGTTTTTTTTTTTAGTGTTATTTAGGGCGGAAAGCATTTGCTTATGCATTTTTGTTTACTTATTATGAAAAATAACAGATGTCGGGTTTCTACATGTGATTAGTTCATTTGGGGGTTGCCCTTATCTAAAGCGTTTCCCGGCCCACAATAGGAAAGCTGGCAAAAGTAGACCTTTTTTAGGAATAAGGTACTTGCTTTTGAATATCAATTGCACCTCCGGCGTTTAACAAATAGTGTTTTTTTTTTTTTCCGCGGATGCACACTGAGCTCTTAAAAATAAAATCTACCCTTTTTTGTTGTAAAATATTGAGGAAATTTTTACTACAGAAAATTTTTTTCTTTTACACAATAAAAATTTTTTTTTTGATTCATTTATATTATATGTTTTTAAAAAATTATTAAAAAAAAACCCCCTTTTACCCAAAAAAAAAAAAAAAAAAAAAAAACCTCCTGGTCCTGGAAACGAACCCCCCGGCCCCCCGGCGGTAATAAAAACTATTTCGTTCCTTTAAACCCATTGGTTATGAACTAGCGAAGCGTTTCAAAATATAATAATCAAATATTGGAATTTAAAAATAAATTAATTTTATAAAGTTGTTGAAAGTTGTCCCCACTGAAGTAGAATCTGTGTGGCTGGGTTTTTTGTCTGTTACAAAGAGAGAGTTTACCGCCGAAGGACAAACTAGTGCTGTCAAAAAATTTCTCATAGAGAGAAACCAAAATCATTATTGCCAGCGTAAGTCCCTTGGTCAAAGGGACAAAAAACTCTACATGGTTGCTTTTTTAGTAGCGTTCTATGGTGAGAAATCAATTTCCCCCCCCCCCCCCCCCCCCCCCCCCCCCCCCCCCCCCCCCCCCCCCCCCCCCCCCCCCCCCGCAGCGTGGAACATTTTCATTAGTGAAATTTTTTGTACTAAAAGAGATTTCCCCGGGTATATTTGTTTTCCAAAATTTTTTTAAAGCTTTCAAAAAAATTTTTTCTTCAGTTAAAGAAACTTCAGGTGAACTTTTTTTTCCCTTTGTAAATTTCCCAAAAATCAAGTTATTTTTTTATTTGTCCAGACATTTGTAAAGAATAATTGCAATCGATTGTACTTCGCGCGGTAAACTCTCTCTTTGTCTGGGCCAATATTTTTCCCGATTTATGAATGAAAAAGCGTAGTAAAAATCTAATGCTTGTGTTTACCAATAAGGGATTTTATAAAAGTTTTTATTTTTAAAAAAAAAAAAAAAAAAAAAAAAAAAAATTAAAATTTTTTAATAAAAAAATTTTTTTTTTCAATGGGGAAAATACGCCCAGTTAGTATTTTTAGATAGAAAATCTGTTTCTTTAAAGACTGGCTGGTTTTGGGTTTTTTAATTTGAATTGGCGGTGTTGAAATTTTTTTAAAAAAGGGGTAAGGTTTAAAAAAAGGTTAAATAACGCTCGCACAAACAAATTTCTATACTATTGCAAGACCCCGAAATGGCCCTTGACTAAGTCAAAAAATAAAGTTTTTGTCCCTGTATCTCAATGCACTTGGCCTAGGGTCATAAGACATTAGAGGATTGTTTTATAGCTAGTGAAGTTGTGCGGGGTTTTTTTTTGGGGGGGAGGGGGATTTCACTCAGCTAGGCCAGAGTTATGGTCCTTGACTTAGTGAAAATATACACATAAAGTTCGTAAAGGTTTGTATCTTGAAAATATTTCACCTAGAGTCATGAAACCATGTACAGTGTGTACAGTGACAGGACTGGGGAGGCGCACGTAGGGGGAGGGGGGGGGGTGCACCTGTGTCTTATGGACACACATTTAGTTTTTAAATGTACTGTAATATTTACTTGCATACTATAATGAGTTTTCGGAAACATTCGACATTATGAAAAATGCGCAAGAAATGTAAACATCCATAACTGAGAAAAGATAGTGTTCCTGTATGACAATAACTGAATTACGATAAACCATGTTATTCCTAAAGTTTACAAAATAGCTAGCTGTACATGTATATTGTCCGTAAATATTGACCTGGCACTCATTAATCTTCGCCAATATTTTCGGTCGTTTTCGTTAATTTACGTAATAGTATTTTGTATCCTGAAAGTATCTATATTACTAAAGTAACATATAAAGTTAACCAATGACACGGTGGCGTAGAGGTAAGGTGTCTGACTTCCACGCACGTTACCACGGGTTCAAAACCACTTAGATGATTTTTTTTTAATTTAATGTATTGTAATGTTATCGATACCTGTTTTATTCTTATATTATTTTATGTATCATATTTCATGAATTTAATTGTATTTTCTTCTAGTACTTTCTAGAACGCTGGTGACAGGTAATGTGTCTTTTTGTCTAAGATACTTTTAAAACAATTTTATTCCACAATTTTACAACGGGTAAATATGATTACTGTTAATAAATGCACCATAACTATCACGATACGTTTGACCAAATAAGTAGTAAGTCTCCATATAAAATTTGGGGACAAAAAAGATATGGTCAGACAGGACTCGAACCCACAACCCTGATATTGGCAGCTAAACGCTTTGTCCGCACAGCTACCTGCACATGCGACAGTATATTGATCAGTTAAGAATTATATATGTAATATTTAGTTATATCGCTATTTATGTTCAAACACCGAAAATTAATTTACGGAAATATACGGAATATTCATGAGTGCCAGGTCAATACTTACAGACAATAATCATAAAAATGAAGATATCGGAACATTGATATCTTTAAACTGTTGTAGCCTGTGACCTTTGTTTTGGGTTTAAGGCCGTTTTTCAACAGTATTTCAGTTATGTAACGGCAGTTAACTTAAACAGTTTTCCCGAATTTTGTACCAATACAAGCCTGTTCTCTGGAAGTAACTGCCAACTTCACCACATGAATCAGCGCTGTAGGATGAATAATTTCAGACACAGTGTCTTTTATCAAATCGTCACTGAGAGCATACGCCTCGCCCGAGGATCGAACTCACGACCCCGTGATCCGTAGATCTGCGCGCTTCCCATTGAGCTAAGCGGGCGGGCGATCTGTGTTATAGATGTTACGGAGTAAACTGAATGCATGTCAGGACCACTGTTAACAACGCATACCTAAGTAAAGCTATTTCACGATCTGCATTTTCTCTGCCATGCAAACCTTTTGGAACCTTGACCTTTACACGTTTTCCTTTTCTGTCATGTCCATTCGTTAGCACACCAGCATATATGTCGTAGCATTTGCTTCTAGATATCTTTACTTTCAGTCTAACCGCTTTACGATCAATTTCCATATCCTCCCCGATCGGACAATGTTGCACTGAAAAATTAAATGAGGCGAATCAGGAATGTGTAATACTCCTATTCAAGAATATTTATAACACTGTAATATGTCATATATTACAGATCTATGTAATATATAACGTACCATTGCATATACCCCAATGTCTTTTACAGTGATATAGGGTACAGGTTACTTTTATACCAACAATGTAACCAACTTGAACTACCCATTCATTTGTTTCGTTTTTTTAGGCCCAGCTAGCGCTCATGGTAGTGAAATGGCATAGTTGGTTGAAAAAGCCCTATTAAAAGATGACAGCTTACAGGCCTTAGAAACTAATGCTCTTCGAACTCAGAGAGTAAGAAAAGAATCTAAACTGTAGAAAATAAATGGTTTTACGTCCTTAATATGGTTAAGTTTAATTTTAATAAATAAACATTAACTTTCTCCTAGACCTAGAATTACGTTTACATTGTAATTATCAATTGACGCCTAAATTTTGTAAATATTTTAGATGAAGAATTAAAATTTTTACGACAGACATACACTCTGACACCATCCAATGAGTTAGTTGACGTTTCCAATTTTTCATTAGATATGATTTCATATGATAAGCAGAAAAAATACCTACTGTGTACAGTCTTTCCAAATTACTTAAACAACTTTGTAAGGTGGGTATTCTTACTAATATTTAAAAATGATTAACATCTTGCCTAACTGTTGTCAAGAGCATATGCAAAAAGTATAGCGATAAAGATATATGAAAATTCTGGTAAACATCTATAAAAAGTCAGTAAACATATACAGTTGTATGGTTTTAACTTGGTTTGATGGGGATTCGTTATTGTAGCGTCGCCTTTCATATTGCATCCAAGTCCTTGTTTTGATTGAGTATGTGCAAGAAAGGTGAAAAAATTGCACAAGACTACTCAAATGCCGTAGAACCTGTTTAATAATATTATATCAAACAAAAACACTGTTTCGTTTTCTGGCGGAGTAAAGACGGGTCGCCTAATACGAAATCAATGAAAATGTTGCAGGCTCTGTTCGAGTGAGCCTGTGCATTAACGATAGTGGATCCATACTTTCTAGCTTCAAACATTTATGTAACTTGTTAAAAAAACAATTTAGAAACATCCGTAGATGTATTTTTGCGTCGGTACACATGAAACCTTAAATGATACATATATATAGAGTTCAATTCTATGAAAAGCGGTGTATGGTCCCCATTTGAAATAATGGATTTGCCCTACACGAGGAAATAATGGGCAAAGTTAAACAACTGGAATAAAGAAAGGGTATCTGAGCTTATGGTGCATGCATATCACAGAAGTTGTCAAAAGACAAAAATAAAATGCAGAAATAAAGTCCAAGGGGTGATTAAACAATACACAAAGCTATTAATACTTGATCATTGGAATCATCCAGACATAACTGTTCAAGTTGAAAAATTAAAAAGTACACTAACATAACATCTCCTGCTGAACGATGTAGAGAGATTTTAATAAGATATAACAGCTCTGACTGAAAAAAAGCAGCCATCATGTGACACAAAGGGGTAGAAATCCGCTGGTACAAATGGAATACGGGTACCCGATGGCGAAACAACAATGTTATAACGGCATATTAGTTGGTTAGTTATGTGGAAATTAAATATGACCTATCAGCACATCGGCAGACATTGAAATAGATGAAATGTTCACAGTATTACCCCAGTTGCACATACGGCGCGGGTAGCTAGATAAAAACGTAGAAATCCGTATCGATCCGTACCTGAGCCGTACCTCAAAGTAATAATCCGTATCAATCCGTACCAACACTTGGTCAAAACGTTTTCAAGACTTATATCAAACTTGCAAGCATGCACAAATGTTTGAGCGATCCGTAGCCATTTGAGTGTGACTTTAGTTCAATTTGGTTGAAACTTATTCATACATAGTTAAACGTACTAAATCGTAGTTATCCGTACTGAAACGTACTTTGCCGTAGCTGAGCGTAGTTATCCGAGATTGGCCGAAAATTATAAGCGTAGTTCAACGTAGTTCACCGCAGACCCGTCCACGCGCTGGGCAAGTTGCCAGGCGCAGTAAAATGAAATTCAACGTAATACGCCGTACCTATCCGTACTTATTCGCGTCCTATAATTTTTTGTTCTCCGTGTCCCACTATTTTCCTCGTACTATTGACGTTCTGCTCCGTACTTATCCGCGCCAAACCCAATTAATCCCCCACCAAGATTAATCCCATCCGCAACGTACCTAACCGCACGGACATGTGTTACTGTAGCTTATAGACATTTTAATAAAAAATATTTCATGAGATATTTCTTTATAATGTTGGGAGCGGAAATAAAAGAGCTTTTGTGTTGACATTTTCACAACATTTCTGGACGTAGCTCAGACAAAACAGTAATTCAAGAGTATGAAGATAGTGATATGAAAACGTTGAAAACGTTATCTAAAATTTGACGAGAAGATAATGAATAAGCATCTAAAAGTGCTTAAATAAACCTTATTTTGCTATATATAGTTTCTAAAATCACGATTTGTGTGGTATTTTTACATGAAAAGAAAACTATTTGAAGAATTGTAAATTTTCATGCAATGCAAATAGTTTTATGTCTGTGTTTCAGTATAAATCTATTTCCCCTTTTCATACGTCTTTATAACATGAAAGTTCTATGAGTTCATTGTATTTTTGGGTGTAAACTGATGAAAATATCTGTAAGATTTTAATTTAACAGCCTCTCTCTCTCTCTCTCTCTCTCTCTCTCTCTCTCTCTCTCATTAAAGGGTTTACATTATTACTAACTAACAACTTTGTTACTACAATTTCAACATCAGAAATCTCGTTTTAACTTGGCAGCATAACATTTTCAAAAATATCATGTTTTTTTCTAAATCTTGTGCTATTATAGAACCATGTCTTGTCTTTATTAAGTTGTACAGAAAATTTGATACAAAAACTTATCTGAAATTCGAAATTAAAATACAAACTGTCAAACAAAGAACGATTTCGCATGTTCAATCCATGAATAATCATAGTTATCATATTACACGTAATGTCAATAAATGCACAATTAAGCACTATACCTTTCATGAATACAAATTTTGCCAACGTTTCTTACATTGTGATCAATTTCAAACCTATTTAGAACTATAAATTGACATATCGGATTTTGTGCCCAATGCCTTACACACAAACTTCTTATCCTTGTACCGTAATATGTTACTATTTTAACTTTGGTGTGGATATTAGTCGTCAGTGGTGGTACAGATAGTACAGAACATCATTAAGAAACACAAGTTAAAAGAAACTAACAGAATTTAAGGGGTGTTTTGGGCAGGTAGGGTGGGTTAAATCCGAAATAAAACTACAGGAGCAAAACTTCACATGCCGCAGAACATTCCTATTACGTTTCATGCCTCTGAGTGTAATACTTACAACGTTTCAAGTCCTTATTGCTTATTTTGATAAGATCAAGAGCAAAACACTGAGGACTAGCGGAGTGAAATCCAAAACAAAATCCGAGGTGCGCAAATTCACATGCTGAATAATATTCAGATATGGTTTCATGACTATGCTAAATGTTTAGATATATGCGATACATTAAATGCATACTTTTACTAAGTCACTGACCATACCTCTGGTCTCACAGAGTAAAGACAACATGTTGAGTGATACCCTTATTAGGGTTAAATACTCTAGGTCAAATCATTTTGGAAATGCTTGAGGACCTTTTATGTAAACTTTTGGCTAAGTGAATTGCAATTGCACAACTTCACATAATGTTTACCAGTACTACTCGTGGTTCAATTCCTACGCATCTGAGCTCTGAACCGTGGTAAATTAGACGATAAACCACTCGAAGGCCTTAGTTATTTGTTAAATGACTAGACATAGATATGGTTTAATATCAAATACTTTCCAATATATACATACTCTTAACAAAATTGTTATATTAATCAGGGACGACATGAAACCAAAAGTGAAGTTTACCTGCAGGCTGGTGTATGTATGAAACGTTTTCTTCCTTTTTTTCGAACTGCTGATATATATCAATTCTCATAAACACACAATTTGACTGCACATGTTAAAGACAATCACAAACAAAGCCTATCAGCCCATAAAAATTCCGGCATGGAAGTAGTTTTTTACATTTATTTCTTCCAAAATGCGACATTCGCATTCTGAATTGCATTTCGGTATAGGTTGTGCATACGAATTTATATTGAAAAACCAATTAAGCGGATCGGACTATAGATTTTACGAATCATTTATATTTTATATTTAGACACCCTTAAATTTGTTAAGGTTGAAAACGACTAAATCAGGAAATCCTTTCACAATATATTAAAAAATTCGAAATTTTCTGGAATAAGATTTTCAGAGACTTGTGTTACCATAAAGTTTTCTATCTCTACTATATAAAATATGTGTTAGGTTTTTATGTAAGACAGCTAATTTTCGACATGGACATGAAAAGTGTGAGCTCTTAATAAGCAAAGGAGTTCCATGTGATTGAATGGCATTCCTTTACAATCAGCGAACATCCGTATCTCTTTAGTATTTCAAAGATATACTTATGAAAAACACTCCCAGCGTATGCGCTGTGTAGCAATTGCTCCAAGCGACAACAAGACATACAAAGGCTTTTTTTTCACCAGCAACCTACCGTAGGTACTTAAATGCAAACATATACCAGGATAAGGCGACCATTACACCGTTTCCATTGACACACACTTATGCCTGAGCCTAGTTAAACTAATAAGAAGGAAAAATTTATCTCTCGGAAACAAGTGGTAAAATAAAAAACCCTCTAAACTTGTAAAAACTACTCACAAATAAGTGCAATAACAGAATGAGGTCAACTTTCAGAGATAGCATTCGCAATATATCGAACCAAAAAACGCAAACACTCAAGGCCCAGCAACTCCTGGATGAATACTACAACAAGGGCAACCGAAACGACAAACAATAAGAAAACAAAACAAAAAAACTATAGCATAAGATAGCGCTTAGGATAACGAACAGTAAATGGAGCTGAACTCTTCTTGCAAAAAAGCTTCAACCAATCGTATAACAAACATGTTTAAAATATCATAAGCCGAGAGGCAAACAGAACTCGAAAAACAAAAAAAGACAAATAACAAAAAACATCAAGTATCTTTCACTTCATATCAATGATGATATCATACACAGCGGTGCTCGTACGAGGACAGACTTTTAAAACTGTCAATCAAAGACAGCCTTCACTAAATAAGACTTGCACACCTTACCTGATATGGGCTCCAGCCCACACGTCCCTGTACACGACATTATTATAACATCACCCTGTGTTGTGAGATTTTAGTTGAATATTCAACAACAAATTGTCACTGTTCCAAATTAAATCCTGAAGAAATTATCAAGAGAGTTCTCTCCAGCATTCACTTATATTTGCCATACCTCCTTAAACTTAGCGCTGTTTAATTACTCAGGAAGGGTGAGTCAACTGTACTATAGAAATATTTCCCAAACTTCCATACTAGTATGCTCTGAAGTGACGGAACACATCTGTCGCTTTATCTTCATTTGCCAACATCTTACCTGTTGCAGTTCAACAGTGGTTCCACAGAAGACAGTCATGCAAAAACACACCTCATAGCGACAGTGCAAGTCTTGACAAGATGACTGTTTGAAGGCAAGCAAACAGATGTCATTATTTTATTTTTTTTATTATTTATTAAACGAAGTCTTTAAATTACATTCTGGTACTTAGAACATGTTTTTTAATGTTGAGTTCTGCTCAACCCGGGGCTAGAGGGCGTGGGCGGTAGCTTGCACTTCCACTACCGTACATGAACAGGCTCAATCAAACCGAGCCTGCAACATTTTCGTTTATGTCGTGTTGGGCGACCTGTGGTTTTCCACTTATTTTATTTTAACAAAGTTCCGCATCCATGGCTCCTTTACAAACTCAGTTTGTACTGAATCCATTACTCCATCTTAAGCTGTATAGAGTGTTTCCGGGGCGGATGGAAACAACAAGTACGAGTGGAGAGATCGGCATAATCAGAGGCCGATATCACCTCAGGTTTTCGACAATAAATCTTCTTGTACCATTTCTCTTGTTGGCGTTAATTTACGACCTCTTAGACAATGCTATCTCGTCAGTGAGACTCTTTGCCGACGTCTTTCTCATTTACAAAACCATCGAACCGCAAAGTTGCGGAAAAAGGGAATTGGCCTTTCAGTGTCAAAACATTCAGTATTACGAATACGAGACACTCTGGTGAGGTCAATTACCATCTACATACCAACAATGTAGAGATTTCAATATCATGAAGATATTTCAGGGAACTACATGGCAGAGTGGTTAATGTCGCTGACTTCTAATCACATCGGCCTCACCGATGTAGGTTCGAGTTTCACTTGGAGCGTAGAAATCTTTATGTCAGGAAGCCATCCAGCTGACTTACGGGCGGTTAGTGGTTCTACCCAGGTGCCCATCTGTGATGAAATAATGCCCGGAGAAGCACCCGGTGTCTTCCTCCACCATGAAAAGCTGGAATGTCGGCATTTGACCTATAATTGTGTCGGTGCGACGTTAAAACCAACAAAATAAATAAATATCTAACTTGAACCACTTGTGTGACGTTAAATCCAACAAAAACAGAACATAAAGTCATTTTATAATTTTACTCATTTTATTACCTCACTCCACGTTTTAAAAGTCACAAAACACATTAACAAATTGAAATGTTGACCAAGTAAATTTCATTGAACAAAGAAAAAAAAAAGATTATGAAACGTTAAAAAGATCATTGTTTTGTCAAAGCTAGAAAACATTTTAAACTGTTTGAATATTTTTAGAAGAGAAGAATAAGTATATGCACATTTGTGTCCATATAATATAGGTTCGCTCAATTAAAGCTACTGTTTTGAAAATGTTCATATACTCATTGTATCTCTGGCACTTAAAGTAACAAAAGAAGTGAAATTTCTTAACAATACTTGAAAAATACGCAAAATAATGTTAATTTTATTAGTGTCTTTGAACAAGTGAATCCCCTTTTGATACATTTTGACATCGCAGAAGATTAAGTAGGAATAATGAATTCGCATGACACTTTTAAAAATGCAGTTTTAAACGCATGTTTTAGATAAATAAAATTTACTATAAAAATGTGAGCGAGTTACTTAAATAATCACAATATATTAAAAAATTCGAAATTTGCGAATTAATAATATGCGATTGTTTACTAGTATTCCATTCTGTAATGAATGTAATATGTTCACAAATTTTTAACAATAGATCTGTCAAAATGTGTTTAAAATATCAAATATGATGACAAAGTAATTCAAAAGAAAAGATATCTGCAAAAAGCTAAGAGTTGCGATAGAAAATTTGTTAATTGTAGTAATAAAACCTTACTCGCACCATTTTGAACTCGCTTGATATTGCTCAGACTTTGGCGGATTTTTCACTTCAGAGGCCTTATTCATCATGATTTCAAGTATAAAATTTAAAGACAAATTGAAGATTAAGTTTAGGTTTCAGACATTACACTTAAGGTGAAACTGACTCGGGCCATTTTTGTGAATTTAGCTAATATTTACACGTGAAAACAATGCTGTTCAGTACCTACGGCTGCTATTGCATTTAAAACAACGTGCGCGATCCTAGAAAAGTGTGCCATCATACCTTCCGGTTTCTAACGGTTATATGTTATTACATGTGCAGAATTTGAAGGAGCAAGATAATCTTGGGAATACTTTTCTTACTCTAATTTCTAATTTTGTATTTTGTATCATTTTTTATGATATTGTCATACTTGTTTGAATTATTCAAACAGATGTGTTTGTTTTCATGTAAATTTTCTTTGAAGACAATTTTGAACTTTTAACATATATTTTATACCATAAAAAAGAAAACGCTAACATTCCTGCCAATAATTTCAGGAGGGGTAGAGTTAGACATCTTTAAAAATACTGAGTTACGTGCGGTAAAAGTTCTCTATCTTGCCTTCATTCTTTAGATTACATATTGTGGAAGAAATGCAGGTAGGTTTTACTATTGCCCCAAGGTTATTTTTGAATGAAGTGAGCAAAATTCAAACAGACCCACAGGATTCGACCTTAATTTTTCAGTGTTGGAGTTAGAATTTTGTCTCATTAAATCTATTTACTTGAGACACCCTAGACAAAAATGATTTTTACAGTTTTATTTTGTGTTTTATAATTGTTTAACAATAGTTTGATGTTTCTTTTATCAAAATTAATTCTGTAATGAATTCTCTGCAAACGTTTTAGATAGTGGCCATCACATTGAATTTTGTCTCTTCTTGAGCGTGAGAAAAACCCAAAAATTGTACAAAATTTACAAAAAAACGGCATGGTAAAAGTTGTTTAAAATTTGCAACACTGTGTGAAACATGGTCAACTTTAAGAATATACCAAGCAAATGCCATTTTTTAAACATTACTATTAGGGGTCCAATACCTTAAGTTGAAGATTTTACTTAAGTTTGTGGTGATTTCAGCTTAAGTCTAAGTAAAAAACTTAAGTCCTATTCATAAAACAGCTTAAACTTAAGATACGTAAGAAATGACTTCAGTCAGAAAACAAAATGGCGTCGTGAGTACGATTATAGTGTTGTTTTTCAGATAAAAGCACTTTAAACATAATTGTGCATGTTGTATCTGTCTGAAATTAATGTTGTTTTTTTTTAATGTTTTCGTCCACAATAAAAGCCAAGAATTACTTATTAAGTTGTTTTATGAATAACAAATATACTTAAGTAAAATAAATTTCTTACCTAAGTAATACTTAAGTAAATAATCAATTTCTTATACTTATACTTAAGATGCTTTATGAATACGGCCCCTGGAGTCTATATGGTTCCAGTAGATTCATCATACATAAAATAAAGCTGCTAGGGATGTAGGGAGGTAATGGATTACAGAAGACGATTCAATCAAGATAAGCATTACTTAAGAAATGAATGGTTTTCGGAGTTTGCGAGAAATGAACGACAGAATAGAATCGGCTAATCCATGATTAGGGCTTGCGATACCTGCTTTTGCCGATCCTATTCTGACGTTCATTTTGCAACTCCGAAAGAAATTAATTAATTTCTTATATCAACATATATTTCCTTTCCATTTGTAAACAAGGCTATATTATAAATTGGATACATTTTATTGTATTTAACATTAAAATCAGCTCCCCGGTCATTCTGTTCATCAGACGGAACAACTATGACGTCATCTAATAAACGTTCTCCGAGAACATCGTCAAATCAGCGGCCTGTTATCACAAAGCAGCGTTGTCGTAACTTTGACGCCTTTCCTTTTGCTGTTCATAGAAGATGAACGTTTTAATTTTGGTGTTGTTATCATATATAACCTTTAATCGCATCTATTCACAACACAGTTAAAGAACACAGATCTACTCAAATAGTTTTCTTCAAAGCGATACCAGTTTATCTTCAAAGAAATCACCTTTATACATGTGTGACGTTAAAGCAAATAAAAAACAAAATATAAAGAAATTTAAGTCATTCTATATATACTTTTTACCACGGATATACTTCAATCTTTTCAGCCATGCTGCTTTACTCTAATAGTACAGACATGCATTACTGACTTTATGGTTATTACCACTATAACGGATGAATCTTGGCTTGTAGATCTGTTTTACACTGTCGGTAGAGAAAATCCCTTTTTTTAATATTGCCTAAGAAATGTTGTGCGTGTTTTTTTAACATTGTTGTTTGCCAAATATATCTTGACATAGGCTAGGATGTGTGGCACGCATCATTTCACAAACAGACATTATATTTACTCCCTGTTGTACACAGTGCTCGTCTAGCCAGTTGTTCTTATATACCTCCATGGTCGGATCATAATACCAATCGGGGTAACCATGTAACAAAACAGTTGTTACATAGATTGTTTTCCCGACAAGAACTATTCCCGGAGAACCACTTGCACCTTTAGTGAATTTGCATTGAAAAAGGAATCGATAAGGGTTATGAACAGAATCGTTTGGAGGGGTGTCATAACCCTTGCCGCCTGTATGCTGACAACTCATTCTTTGCAGCTGATCAAGACAAAACTTGATTTTTGGGTCATCCTTGTCGATGATTTTGGTCACAAGATTAGTTTCCATGACGTTTCCTTTTGAATGCCCTATCAAATGAAATGATCTGTCAAGAACAGGACTGCAGAAACTTGTTACATGAGGAGGCATTACGCGTTGATGGTCTAGAAGCTCAACCACTGCTATGTCTGTTTCGTCATTTGAATAAACCACTTCCTTAATGAGATATTTGTCTTTCCTCTTATATATCCCATCATATTTGTAGTTAAATATTACGTATGTGTCTGAATTCTGGAGTCCTGGAATGCAGAGGATTGATGTACTATATTTTGTTATTATAAAAATTCGAAAAAAACTACAAAACTACTTAAATGATTTACAATATAATTGTCTGTATCAGTATTTTGAGCTATCATAGAAGCTGAGACGTACTCCCCTACACCCCCACCCCCCTTCACTGAGATATTCCTTACAAGTCATTGGAGCGTCGTACCTTTGGTTCTGTAATTAAACACGTTATCGACTGATCCATGCATGAAATAATTACCGGTAAAAATAATCATTCTAGCACGACCCGATTTATTTTCCTATTAAACAAAGAAGACTGAAAATGCGTGTTATTATGTAACACATTCAGTTTTTGTACGTCACAATTATTACGTCTTGGCGTCAAACGTCATAGCGGCGCGCTTGATATTAAACCAAACAAAACGGGCAATATTTTGATGGAAATATTCAATGCTGACCTGTTAGAATCGAAATAATATATCTCAAACAATGATTTGCTCTTGAATAAAATCAATGCCGTTCAGATACTATTATTATATATACTGGCAACATAAGAATGTGACAAACCTTTCTGAAAATTATTCGTAACGTGAGCCGCTGTCATAATATATCTTGAGCCAACCCGAAATCCAGAAGCAGTTGTACTTCCCCCTACTATTGGGTAAAATATTTTGCAAACAGAAAGTGATGCTTTAACTTTTGCTTCTAATTCCATTAATGTCTCCATATGCCCATGTGTATACGTAAATGATCCAAATGATTGTCCTGGTTTTAATGGTACAAATTTGAATTTTATCTCGCCATGCTCACTTACTAAGTCTTGACCTGAAACAGTATAGGTTTCCAAAGATACAGATTCATAATACAACACAGCAAACTGGTAAAAGAATGTATCTAAACCAAAAATCTTTATAATGCTGTCAAATGTTTTGATAAAACAAAGAGTCGAGAAATGAGTTTGAGTGTTCAAAATTATGTCATGTAGAGCAAGCCTGGTTACTATCAGATGATGATTACGTTAGGTGAATCGCTCTTTCTCTCCCTCTTTTAACATTTGCAAGAATATGAATTTACGAATTATTTTGATTTGTTCTTTGAGATTACACTAACACAGAGAAGGTCACAAGACAACTTCTATCTTTCAATGGTGGAGGAAGACCACGGGTGCCTCTGTGTGAATTATGAAAGGCACGGATTAGTAACTGGGTAAAGCCAGCAACCTTCCGTAAGCCGGTCGGATGGATTCCTTAAATAAAAGAATTCTACACCCCTTTTCGAAAACTCAGCAACTTTAACCACTTGGCCACAGAGGCCCAACGATTATTATTTAAGATCACATAATATTACTGAAATGTTATATTATTATTATTATTATTATACAAGATTTATATAGCGCCCTTTTCATGATAAACACGTTCAAATGCGCTTTATATATATAGCAAACGCAGCCACACAGGGCGCGAAATTCATCCTCTACTAGTACAGACACAGAGCGATCTGACCAGAAGGACAGAATGAGATAAAGCCCCCAGAACAGATAGAGAGAAATCATTTTTAGATACGGCCTGTTCGGCTAACTTAGCCTAGCTCTTTGCGAATAGGCAGTCTGGTTCTTTAACGTGCCCGGTGTATAGCACCGATACATGCGAAGCTGTCCTTCCTGGGAAGAACCAGTACAGGCCTCTTAGTTAGGTGGGATATACTCAAGAGCATCTTAGAAATTTCCATTGCCTGGACCGGGATTCGAACCCTTGACCTCTGGATTGACAGTCAAGCAAATTACCACTAGTCCACCGGCCCACCATAGAGTAATATATGTGAAAACACGGTATCGTCACTCTGGAAAAAAGATATCCACAAAATCAGTATGCATATCGTACTATTACAACATTCAGTTGCCTTGAGTCATAATCAATCATATATTACCTTCTCTATTTCCTTTTTTGTTTTCTACCTTTTCGCCTTTCTGCTTCAGCCTCTAAACAAAATAATAAAATAATATATATTGCGATATTTCTTTTACTTTTAGACATGCTCTTAATGTAATGGGCAATAGAAATTAAATGAAATTTCATTTAAACTTTGCACTATAAAACGACAAATTTCTTTGACATTTATACCTACTTGATTAGTTTACTATGCGAGAACACAATAAATAATATTAACAATACAATGCCGTGTGTGAAGAACAACATTGTTAGGAAGAATGAAATTTGTCCTTTGTACAGAGGATGTTGCTCTGGGGAGATTAATTTTACAAAATAAATTGTCTGCTTGGAAAAAGTATCTTTTCTGACTTATTATTGCTCTCCTTCGTACAAAGTTTATTCTTGGCTACAACTTGATTTATGTTTTTTTTCTATGAACATGTTTGTGTTTTACGATGTGTTCCCGTGTTTTACAATGTGTTCCTGTGGTGACTGTAGAGTGTGTAAGGGATTTATCTTGCGGGGAGTGATTTTATTTACACTGTCTTGTGATAAGGAATATGGTATGGGTTAACATACTCAATGAAATCCGATTATTTTAACTTGGCTGCTTTTTATGCCTCCAAATTGTATTTACTATCACAACAGCATTATTAAAATGACGAGCAGTGAGTGTAAAACGTCTGTCCGTACGTACTTGAATTCGGTGTTGTTATATTCTCTGGTTCTCATGGATCATGCAGTCCATTTAATTTTACTATGACAGAATTCCGCTTAAACTGGGGTGTGAGGAATGTTGCTCATTTTAGAATCTCTCGTGAACAGGCTCAATGAAACCGAGTCTGCTATTATTTTGCTAGGTTGTATTTTATGCTTACAAAGAATCGTCCTATGGTGTATTGCCATTGACCATGGCAATGCTCTGTTTTTCCTTCTTTATGCATGCTTTTGTTTGTTTGTTACTCATGTGGAATTATTGTTGAATTTGTTTGTTGTAAAGTGTACATGCTCAGCCTTTGTATACTCCCTATTTCCATGAGGAGAGCTGTATTGGCGGCTGCGTTCTGTGAATGTAGCTTTTCCTGTTGGACTTTTCTCCTTGATTATTTACTGTCACAAATACGAACGTTTTTCTAAATCTAGTCATGCTTTTGTTAGGCTAGTTAAAAGGTTTAAAATAAAGTTTCCGTATATAATAAAACCAAATCTAACCATATACCAAACCGAGTAAGTATTTTTTATTTTCGTTCATCCTTTGACGAGATCAGTCACTGTAGGTTAAAAAATATGTAAGAAGATCCTTTGGAAGCATAGAATGCAAACAAGCAAAATAATAGCAGACTCAGTTGATTGAGTCTGTTCATGAGAGGTAGTGGAAAGTGCAACACCCCTCGCGCCCCCTATCACCGGCTTAAGCGGAACTCTTTTACCCATGACCATTGAGTGGACTCCATGATCCCAAAGGACCAAAAAATATAACAACACTGAAAAGGTTATAATTTAGGGTTTAGTTACCTGTTTGCCAGAACCTGACTGTTGTGCTTTCTTCGTTTTTGGTTGTTTTTTCGTTCCTTCAGTTGTTGCAGTCGTATTTTTTTCTTTCTTTGGTAATTGTGTAGTATTTCGTGAAGCTTCAGCATCTGGAAGTTTTTCTGCAGTTTGTTCATTCTTTGCTGATCTTTCGATTTTTTGTATTTTTTCAGTCTTTGGTATTTTTTCCACTGATCCACCTGTCCTTTCATCTGCTCGCCTTTTACGTGATTTTTTGACCTGCAATGTTTTTTCTTTTCAATTTGACTTTTTAATGCAGTTACTACAAAGATACTGCATTCCTGAGAGATATTTGATATCCATATTTCTCGAGGTGAACATGTTTCATATCACCCTGTCAGGACTGCAATACTTGTTTTATTATACCCAAAACATAGTGTCTAAACATTGATTTTTAATTAACAATCATTATGACTGGTAAAATGATTTAAGGAAAATTAGAATATTAAAAGCAATAAAATATAAAGGTTATGTACAACATGCATTGCACAGTGCTCTTATTTTCTTTGTTCTATTTTGATAATCACGACGTCATTTAACGAACGCTATATAAGCAAAAGTCATTTAGCATCTATTCAGCTTTGTAAGTGAAAACTAAAGAACACCCGACAGTTAACGTATTCCAACAGTTGATACGAAAAAAATATCACATGCGCAGAAAACCACAGTATAGCTTTTGCGTGTGAAATATTAAATTACTGGGAAATATGATAAAATGTTCAAGTTAAACAAAATGGAAACTTTATTGGCGAATATTCAACGCATTGTATTGTGATAACGTCATTCATTTTAACATGAAACGGCGTGTGAACAAGCTTGCTGCAGTGCCTTGTAATGTAAACTGATCCAACCTGACAAAACATGATGCCATGAAGCCCAATGTAAAGCCGTTGGACGCAGCAAAAGTACGAGCAATAATGTAAATAAAATGATTCACCGCCATCTGACACAGTCGTATGCATATTGAAACCGCTTTGAGTAATACGAAGCGATGTATAAAAAGCTGATGACATGCAGAGAAGTGGCAAAAATATTATAAATTTGATGAATCAATGTTCATAACTGCTGAAAATCAACAAACCGGAAAATGCCGATTATACGCATAATGGAGCTTGGCACTAAATACTCCCGTAT
>NW_026462949.1:0-67184 GCF_021730395.1 Mercenaria mercenaria | reverse complement strand
GATCGGGTGGACATCTGCCCAATAATATAAGAGAAAAGACCAAATCACCATAAATTGTGATGAAACACGGGCCATAACTCTGTTGAAAATGATCAAATCCGAAAATGCCAATGCCGTGCATAACTTGACTTGACTCTTTTGAAGTTTGGTGTAAATCCATCCATTGGTGTCAGAGGAGTTACGTAGAAAAACTTTGTGATAGACAGACAGACGGACAGGCAGACTGGCTGACAGGAAAACGTATAGTTATGAATCAATATGTCCCCACTACATGTGGGAGACATAACAAGTTTAGTCAGAAAAAAATGTTCGTTTTTGCAGGGAGTAATTTGCGTTTTAGAGTCCTAGTCATTACAAGAAGGTAAGTGACACACAATATTGTGGAAGGACAGACTCTATGTACGGAAACATAAATAATATATAAATACTGCATTCCTGAGAGGGTGATATGAAAAATGTTCACCTCGAGATATCTGAATATCGACCGAGGCGTCAGCCGAGGTCTATCTTCTTTTTTTCGAGGGGTGAACATAGGAAGGTCAAAACATTTACTGGAAAATCAACATAATAAGTTGAATAATTTATTGAAATAATCATTATGAAATAGATTATCAATAGCCAATAATAAAAACCTTGTCAGAATTGATCATTGTAGTCTTTTAATCAATGCGAAAATACTATATCACCAAACGGGAGATAAGAAAAATATTGTCACATGCGCAGAGAACTAAAATAGCATTGTTGTGCATGTGGTATTAAATTACGGATAATATCTTATGCTCAGAAAAGAAAATAACTATTTTGCGCAAGAAATATTAAATCACTTGGGAACATGATAATTATATTATTCAAGTTAAACTGATGGGAACTTTGCATTGGGCATTTATGTGAGGTATGATAGAAACGGTATACTAAATTGAAATGAATAAGGTCCTCTATATTCTCGTTCACTGTAGGGATAAAGAAGGGAGTGACAAGGTCATTGTAAATTTATTCGGCGTACCAAGACGATAACGATGAGGATGACGGCGACGTTGATGATCACGTTTATTATTCTTATTTCAGTTTTATTATCATTACTTTCATTATACGGACCCCTTCATACATACTTCTTGAGACGATGATGACGAAGACGACGACGAAGATCACGTTATTTATTAGTATCATCATTATAACAATTATCATCAATATAACCCATTTAAAAAAAAAAAAATGTTAAACCATTCACGTTTAGTTTTTCCTCAAAACACCGTCCATGTATTAAACGAAATGAACATTACCGTGTAAACCTATTACTGACAATTACATTGTGATGTATAACATGTTTTCTAGCCTAAATACCTGAAACTGAATTGATAGACACATTACACGGGAACTATTCTAAAAAATTCTAATTAGTATTATATACTAATAGGTAACAATAAACTAAGTGTGTTATCTTTTGTTAAAATAAGAATTGACAGTCCTATAATTCATATCTCAAATTTTTTGTATATACATTTTATTGAACTATGTATTTTATCATTTTAGGCTACAAAGACAAATATAGTTCTTCCCATTAGATGCAATTCTTAGTAAATTAATCTCCACTTCTCTTTTCAATAAACACATTTTCGTCATCCCAATGTGTTCGTTCTATTAAGGTTGCACTGTACGAACATGTACCAATATTACAAATTGGTGACATAATTTAAATGACAAATATTTCATTCTGCCAATTTTATGATGTTTCTTTTTACTTTTTATTGTATTGAATTATAAAGGGACGTAACCGTTATAAACATCGAACCTCAAATGCCTTCGTGGTATCATTTTAAATATATATGATTACCTGTCCACTTGAATTTTTTCTGTCTGATATTTTTTCTCCTTTTCCATTTTCCGTGTTCTCTGGGTGGCTTTCATTACTTACTGCTGATATATCTTCCATATCATCTACTATGTTTTCATTTGAGTTTTTCATCTGTAAAGGGATCGAGTTTATTGAAATGCAGTAGGAAACAAATGTGCATTAGAAAATTACGAAATATGCCTACTTTTATTCATTGAAAAACTATTTTGAAATAAGACAGACGTTTTTGCTATGTTTTGTTGAAAACAGCGCTTTAGTTCCAAACATTACACTTAAATTCTTTTAACTATTATGCAATACTCCTGCTGATACACATCATATTTTATACTATGACGGTAAAACAATATTTCAGTAAATGAACAATTAGGTGCTTATCAGATACCTGTTCACTGACTTTTGTACTGAACTTATTTTCTCCCGATGTACCGGCCCTGTCCATAGACTGTGTTTCATATGAGGGCCCAGCCTGTATAGAAAAAAGTTTAGTATCTTATTAAATATTTCGCCGTTCTTCAAACATTTGTAGCAATTAGAGAATAAATTGTACGTTGTTATATTTCAAAAGACTAATGATGAGTTTAATGAAGTCCTAAACACATGCTTCATGAAACGCCGCTAAAATGACAAATGTCTTTTGAGAATATTTGTTCTGCAACAAGAAAAATTTAGTATAACTAAATGCTGTTGTAAACCAAGCAATGCGATTAGGCACGCTACATGCAACATGCAACCCCATTCAGTAACAAACTCAATAGGAAACCGTTGTTCACCATTCTCTTGTTATCAAATCAATAATGGATGACAACATTTTATAATCCGGAGGTAAAAAGATTGTAAAAATCACCCTCTTTCGTTAAGTCTGCAGATTAGTGTGAAATTGACCTTTGTCGATAATGACCACAAAACTAATAATCTCTGAGTGTATTCAATTGCGCATTACTGTTAAACTACGTTTATATTTTCATATAGCTAAAAATAAACATGACATTGTTTTAAGACGTTTTCGTCGTTCAGTTTTGCACATGGCAGCTATTCGACATATTTACTTTCTGAAATAAAATCACTTATTAGAAATTTATCTTATTTTGCAATGCTTGATTAGGTCTACTGCATAAAAATAAAACTTTTTTTTTCTTTTTTAGCTATGGTTGCCTCTAAGTGCAGTCATACAGAACCATTTGGTCAATCCAATGATGCTACCAGACCAAAATTGATGAAAATACAGTAAGTGGTTCATGACAAGTCATTTAAGTTTTGTTATTTTTAACTATGGCGAACTTTAACTGCATAAAGCAGAACAATTTGAAAACATTCTCATCCATCAGAGGTTCATCAATAAACTAGGGCCCTATGGTAGACCTCTGGTATGCGAGAATGTTTGCGAAAGGTTTATCTAAGATACAACAGACAAACTTCAGTAAGGATCCATCAAGTGGTTCATGAAAAAACATTAGTAAGGCTTTAACATTAATAGCTCAGGTGACCCCTAATACAGTCAAGCTCGACCTTCGGAAAAATGTGAGAAAAGTCTATACACGGATGATTCTGATCAAATTAGATGACGATTCTAATTCGAGGTTTATGAGAAGAAGTCGATTAAAGATCTTTCAGGTTATCATGTAACCTGTTCTCTGGCTTTTGTACAGGACATATTTACTCCCGATCCACCGGCCATGTCACTGCGTTTCATAACTCATAACAGATGTCAGTGTCTTATTTAGATCGTAGTACTTCAAACATTTCGGACTATTAGAGAATGAAATGCATAATTTTACAACTACAGAAGTTTTAAAAGCCAGGATTATGTTTCATAAGTCCAAACTACAGATGCTTTATGAAACGCCGTCAAGATGACAAATTTCTTTTTAGAATATCAGCTTTGTAAAAAGACAAAATTAGTATAATTAAATGCTATGTACTACATAACAAGCCGGGCGATTAGGCATGCTACAAGCAACCTCCTAAATAACAATTTTAGTTGTTACCATCCGGTTTGAGCAAGATTTATCATTCCCTAGTTATCAAATCAACGACAACATTTAATAAGACCTAAAACTTTTGTTTTTCGTTAATGTAAGTTCTTGACCTCTGATGATACATGACCATAGTATTATGCATTGTCAAGAGATTAATTGTAATTGTATGCAATTGTGTAATTATTTTTGAATGACTTTAAACTTTTCATCTACTTGCTTAAACATACACATGACACTGATTTAAAATGTATGACATGTTTGCTCTGTGTTACACTTGGTAGCCTACCAACAAGTTTTCTCTTGAAGATACAAACACGTAATGAATGTTTACCTCATTTTGCGACTCCTCATTACTGCGTATAAACTTAAGGCTCTTTTTCTTTTCACTTCCTTTCTTTATATCTGAAATTATTATCATAGATTATATCTGCAGCCATTTTGTTATTTTGACTGCAGGTCCCGACTGCACTTGTGTGCAGTATAACTTTCCAGTTAAAACATTTCAAATTCATTTCAAATTTAACGTGACATTATTTGATTTCCCCGTGCAGTAGAACCAAAGCATTCGCATATCGTAGAGAGAGATTCATGCAACGATGGTAATGACTAGGGGGCGAGATTAATAAAAAACTGTTACCAGAAAATTATACTAAAAGCGATTGGATGCTGAAAGCATAAAAGAGCACGACAGTTTGCATAAAATGAAGTATTTTTACCATTCCGTATCTCATTTCTGATATTTTGGAGCCGGTTTGTCCAGTCATCTGCCGAGAACTGATAAATTACAGGAATCTCTTCACCCTTTGATCTGTGTTGTTTTGGTTCTGCGTTCACAACTGCGTGTATAACACCCTTTGCCTTTATGAACTTCCTGAATAACGCTTGACCTTCTGTCTGCACATGTCCGATAGTTTGACCATCTTTCACCATTTCAACAGAGTGGTCATCATTCACTGAACATAAAATACGGTCACCAATTTCTGGAACCCAAAGTTTATTGTAAACATGGAATCCTCTCATTGTCATTCCCCTTACGGAAAATTCAAACTGGTTTTCATCAGTATCTGAAAATGTCTGAAAAATAAAATTACTGCTTTATATATAATACACAAGTCGTATACTGACTTATTTCCTAAGATTTTCAATCCAAAGGGTTTAGACTTATTGACTAGCTCAAGGTCAAATTTCATTTCCGAACACAACACTGTGCATGTGGTCCAAATTCAAAAGCTGTAGCTTGAGTAATGTGAAAGTAGTTCACTAGATCAATTTCAAGTACAAAGTTCTTTGTACACAAAATTATGCATGTGCATCAAGTTTGAAAGCTGTAGCTTGAGAAATTTGAAAGTAGGTCACTAGGTCAATCTTAAGGTCAAAGTTTGATTCGGTACACAAAACTATGCAAGAGGTCCAAATTTGAAGGCTGTAGCTTGAGAAATGTGTAAGTAGGTCAAAATCAAGGTCAAATTTCACTTCAGAACACAAATCTATGCATGTGGTCCAAATTTGAAGCCTGTACCTTCAAAAATCTGGAAGTAGGTCACTAGATCAATGTCAAGGTCAAAGTTTGTTTCGGTACACAATCCTATGCATGTGGTCTAAATTTGAAGCCTGTAGATACAGAAATGTGAAAGTAGGTCACTAGGTCAATCTTAAGGTCAAAGTAAATTTCGGTACACAAAACTATGCAAGTGGTCCAAATTTGAAGGCTGTAGCTTGAGAAATGTAAAAGTAGGTCACTAGGTAAAAATCAAGGTCAAATCTTCTTTCGGAATACAAAACTATGCAAGTGGTCCAAATTTGAAGCCTGTACCTTCAAAAATGTGAAAGTAGGTCACTAGGTCAATGTAAAGGTCAAAGTTTGTTTCGATACACAAAACTATGCATGTGGTCCCAATTGGAAGGCTGTAGCTACAGAAATGTAAAAGTAGGACACTGGGTCAAAATCAAGGTCAAATTTCATTTCGGAACACAAAACTATGCATGTGGTCCAAATTTGAAGCCTGTACCTTCAAAAATGTGAAAGTAGGTCACTAGGTCAAAATCAAGGTCAAAGTTTTTGCGGTGCACAAAACTATGCATGTGGTCCAAATTTGAAGGCTGTAGCTTGAGAAATGTGGAAGTAGGTCACTAGGTCAAAATCAAAGCCAACTCATGTCAAGGTTCGTCTTGCCACTCAAAAATATACATGTGGTCTAAATTTGAATGTTGTAGGTTATTGACAAGAAGATTTTAAAAGCTTTTCCCTATATAAGTCTATATGAACCATGTGACCCCCGTGGCGGGGCCATATTTGACCCTAGGGGATAATTTGAACAAACTTGGTAGAGAACCACTAGATGATGCTACATTACAAATATCAAAGCCCTAGGCTTTGTGGTTTGGACAACAAGATTTTCAAAGTTTTTCCCTATATAAGTCTATGTAAACCAGATGACCCCCCAGGGCGGGGCCATATTTGATCCTAGGGGGATAATTTGAACAATCTTAGTTGAAGACCACTAGATGATGTCACATACAAAATATCAAAGCCCTAGGCCATGTGGTTTTCGACAAGAGGTTTTTCAAAGTTTTTCCCTATATAAGTCTATATAAACCATGTGACCACCGGGGCGGGGCCATATTTGACCCCAGGAAAATAATTTGAATCCTCTTGGTAGAGGACCACTAGATGATGTTTCATACCAAATATCAAAGCCCTAGGCTCTGTGGTTTTGGACAAGAAGGTTTTCAAAATTTTTCCCTATATAAATCTATGTAAATTATAGAAATAAACAAAGGGCCATAACTCACTCATAAATTGTTGAACCAGTCTGATTTTCAGAGGGACACAACTAGGGTATCAATACATCATTCTGACAAAGTTTGGTCAAAATCCCCCCAGTAGTTTCTGAGGAGATGCGATAACGAGAAATTGTTAACGGACGGACGGACGGAATGACGGACGGACCACGGACGCAGAGTGATTTGAATAGCACCATATCTAGGGGCAAATTAAACTGAAAAAAAGCTGGTGACATAGTATTTTTATTTCATTTTTCGATACATCATAATCTGATCTTTTAATACAAACCATTTCATCAAAATCTATTATTGAGAAAAAAACAAACGAAACTGTAGCGAGCGTCCTTAAGAAGATAAAGAGCGAACACAAATTTTAGCCATTTGATCTTTGGTGTGACCTTGACCATAGGCTAAATGACCTGGGTTGTGCAATCTGCATGTCATCTAGATGAGGTTAACTACTGACGCTAATTTTATCAAATTTATTCCAGTAGTTTAGAAGATACTGCGAGAAAACGAAATTTTAGCTATTTGACCTTTGACGCCAAAGTATGACCTTGACCATGGACCTAGTGTGCTCTGTTCTCGCTTATAAAAAAATGAAGCAGACACAAAGTTAACCTATTTCACCTATAACCTGCAAGTGTGATTTTGGTCTTGAACTTTGTAACCTGGGTTGTGAGCTCTGCAAGTCGTCTTGGTGAGGAAAAGAACTGACGTATGGAGCCGATACAGAAGCTATCTATCAGATGACCTTTAAGTGAGACCTTGACCTAGGACCTAATGACTTTGTTTTTTTTTCTCGTCTTGATGAGTTTAACAACTGATGCCAGTTCTATGAATATCTTCCCAGCTGTTAAGAAGATACAGAGTGAACAAAATGGACAGACCAACCAATGAATAGACAGACGCATGCGTAAATCCAATATAGCCTCTACATACTTTTTATCTGGGAGTATAAGTAGATCAGTTTCCTTTTTACTTCCTGTCATAGAATGATCATATGTTACTTGTTGAAAATAAAATACTAAGTTAACCCTTATCTTGGGTTGAGGGTGCAAGTTCAGTGGGTGGGGGTAGGGTGGGGATATTAAAAACATCATCAGGAAACACAAAATAAAAGAAACAGAGTTAGAAATATATTCATTCATTTTTGAAAGGTGTAAAACAAGGAAGGAGTTGTGGGGGGTAAATCCCAAATAAAACATCAGATGCACCACTTCACATGATGAACAACATTCCTCTAAAGTTTCATGACGTTTCGTCAAATATGTTTTGAAATACATGAGACACAATCTTTTAGGCCCTTAGAGCATATTTGGACTAAATCAAGGGCCTGAACTCTGGTCTTGCGGAATGAAATCCCACACAAAGCTCCAGGTGGAAAGCCTCACATACTGAATAATACTCCTATGGTTTCAAAACTCGAGGTCAAATACTTTCTGAGATATATGCAACCCAAACATTTACACCATTCATGCATAATTTGACTAAGTCAAGGGCAATAACTCTGGTCAGGCTGAGTGAAATCCCATCATATATATATATATTTTAATTCAGAAATTGTTCGGGAGCAAAATGACACAATTTCTGCTGTCTCTAATGCAACCTGTACACTGTATTATGTTTAAATTGAAATTAATATTCAAATATACCATTTCTTCACTTGCATCTCCATCCACAACCTTCGTAGATTTCTTTCTCAGCTTCGAAATGCCTAAAATAAAAATAATTAATGTTTGTTCCACATGGAGCTTAGAAGCTACAGAAAGATGTTCTTACAATGATGTTCATATCTTTAACAATCACAGACCTATACAGTATATAATCAAAAGATCTACAACCAATAGTCAATCTTTTCACTCAAAAAAAACTATTTCTAGACAGTGCAATTATCCTGTGCCATGAAAGTCGAAAGATGCTAGAGGAATGCAGTCTGTCCATCTATTCCTCTGTCAGTCGCATTATTTTGCCCGCATGATAACTTTGAAACTAGTAAAGAAAATGAAAGGAACTTTGTTGACTAAATGATAATTGGCAATAACTTCCCCATTATGTGAGATCCAATTATCCTTTCAGATATATAATACAACAATTGAAGAGCAGATAATTAGACACAACATGTATCATCCATAATTATATAAAAGGGAAATAATTACATGATGATGAACCAATAAAAAAAGAAAATTGACTGAGATCCCTGTCACCTAATCCTTTAGACTAGAGGTCAGAGTCTTTCAAAGGACATATTGTCATGTATTGTTGAACATATTTTCATGTAATGTTGAATATTTATGACAAGTTATTAGAATATCCATCCATGCACATAAAATAAGTGGCTGGACTAAACCAGAGCACCGGCTACGGATGCCATCGCTCGTCTGCAAGTGCTGGAAAGTATGTAAGGAAAGAGTTACAGTTCAGAATTTCTAAATACAAGAAGGGTCATAATTCTGACAAAATGCAGGTTAGAATTATGGTTCTTTTCCTACATATTCGCCTAATGATGATAAACAACAAGTGTTTCAAAGCTCTACCTCTTAAATATTTTTAAAAAAGGTGGACCTAAACAAAAAATTTAACCAAGAAACTCAAATTTTCTAAGTACAAAAAGGACCATAATTTTGACAAAATGCATATCGGAGTTTTGGTTCTTGGCCTACACACTCAACTAATAATGATAAACAAGTGTGCAAAGTTTTAGAGTTGTAGGTCTTCCAGTAGTTTTTTTTTTTTTTAAAAAAGGTGGACTTAAACAAAAAATTTTACCAACGCTAACGTGACGAAAATACCTAGAAGATTTATTTCAAAACTCAAAAGAGCTAAAATGAATCTTTTAAACCTCAGTGTGGCCTTGACCATTTAGCTAGGAGTGTGGGCCTTGCATAAGACACATAATATTGTTGTGGTGTGACCTAATATGTAATCTTGAATATCCATCCATGCATAACGAAGTAAAATAGCCTTAAATTATTTACCTCTGAACACGACCTTGACCTCTCAAATAGGGGAAGAGTCTTAAGGGCAACAAATTGTCTCATTATGGAGAACAAATATGACATATATTGAAATCCCTTGATGACTGAATAGTTATGGACCAGAAATAAAAACTAACCCTGTTATCCTTCTAGCTCAAAATGTGGCCTTGACCTTCAAGCCAGAGATCTTGGTCTTACACGCAACATATAATCTCATCATGTGGAACATCTTTTTCAGGTTATTCAACACATAATATACACACAAACACATGCAGCCCATTTCTGTATCTCCTTTTTGCTTTCGTAGCTTGCTATATATGAGATGGAATTAAGGAATTATTGAACTCACAGCCAAAGGATAAGGTATGAATTTATTTGAAACTGGATTAAGTTAGTTTGTGCAAGACTGATCTCAGTGGTATTCCAACTCCACACATGGACTGGAACTGTAGCAATCTGCCTGAGACAAGGAGAAAATTCCAAGAAAACTGTGAACTTATATTTAAAGGGCCTCTAGTTGAAAAAGAAGGAACTGTTCACATTACATATTTGTTACTATGGATGGGAGAAAAAGGCCGACATATCTATGGGACATTAAGTTTGTCAGCCGATGACAAGAAAAGGTACACCCAATATGTGAGGCAGTTAAGGTACACCTGTAGCCAAAAATAAACTCTGTGTTTGCTCGGTTAAAATTCTATCATGAAGTACAGGGAAAAAATACATTTGAGGAACTTATTACAAAGTTGAGACTGCTTGCAACAGACTGCAATTTTCATGACAAGGATGAAATTATCCGAGATAGAGTAGTTTTCGGAGTCAAATCATTAAGAATGAGAGAAAAAATGATAAATGAGGGTGACAAATTGACACTTGATAAAGCAGTGGAAATATGTCAATATTTGGAATATGCCCTGGAGCAACTTCATGAGATAAACCAGACACAGGCCACAGGCTGCATTATCAATGCAGTGAGAGCTAGTAGGAACACGCAGGAGCTACAGGATACTGGTCACAATTTCTCAGGCCAGCTAACTGGTCATAAAACCTCAGGCCCTCAGGAATGGTAGATTGGGCGTCAGGGAAGACACCGCCAATAAAAGACGTAACAGCTGTTCGAACTGTAGGAAAGACATGGAATAACTCAGTTCTGCCCTGCAAAAGGGAAACAGTGTTTTAAATGTAAACAAGGAACCATTTCGGATTAATATGTAGATCTATTGTTCATGAAATCTGTGAGGATAGCGCAGACAGTGAAAATGTATTTGCTGATAGTGTTGAATCCAAAGTAACAAATGGGCAGGTATTTGCAGAGATAGAGGTTGGTCCTACTAAACAGTGTGTAAAATTCAAATTTGATACCGGTAGTCAGGTAAATATTTTACCATTTACTGTATTTCAGAGTCTAGGCATCAAGTCAGTCCTTGAAAAGTCAAACACGAGGTTATCCGCATACAATGGGAATGAGCTGAAGTTAAGGGGATGTTTAACACTCCATTGCATACACCCGGGATTAGGACATAAGGGGGGGGGGGTGTTCTTTACCATGTAGTAGATACTATGTCACCTCCATTGTTTGGGCTCCAGTCCAGCATAGACTTTGGTCTAATTGAGCCTACATATTCTGTAGAATCCGAGACCCATCAAGTACCTCTCTCAAAAAGGTTAGTACTTTAAGAGCATTCAAAGGTTTTTCAGGGTATAGGACTCTTCCCTGGAGAATGCACTATTCACATTGACCACTCCGTAACACCAGTAGTCCACCCACCCCGTAAAGTCCTCGTAGCATTACAAGATAGAGTCAAACAGGAGTTGGACAGAATGGAAAATTTAGGTGTTGTTGCTAAGGTTAACGAACCTACAGACTGGGTAAGCTCCATAGTTGTGGCAGAGAAACGCCAGGGACATATAAGAATATGTCTTGACCAGAGGGATCTGAACAAAGCCATCCTCCGTCCTCATTATCCTATGAGAACTCTAGATGACATTCTGCCGCTACTAGCAGGGGCCAAATATTTTATAAAGCTTGATTCAAGATCAGGTTATTGGGCATTAAAACTCACTGAGCACCCATCGATTCTTTCTACGTTCAATACTATGTTTGGCAGATATCATTACCTAAGACTTCCATTTGGGTTGCAATGGTGTCGCGGTTTGCACCAAATTTATCAAAAGTCATAGCCACAATAAGAAAACTACTGTCTAAAGATGATGATTTCTGTTGGGAAAAGCCCCAAATGAACGCTTTTCAATTGCTTAAGGATATAATCACAGACCCAGGTCAGGTCTTGGCTTATTACGATCATAGCAAAACGCTGACTTTGCAAGTTGATGCCAGCAAGAAAGGTTTAGGGGCTACCCTCCTTCAAAAAGGAAAACCATTTGCAGATGCATCTAAGTCTCTCGCCCCTTCCGAAATGAATTATGCACAAATAGAGAAGGAAATGTTTGCAATTTTATTTGGGTGTAGGCGCATTTTACTTATGGTCGGAAGGTTGATGCGCAAACTGATCATTTGCCATTGATTTCAGTTTTTAAGAACCCCCTGTTTGCAGCCCCTGCTCACTTACAGCGCATGCTCCTTCAGTTACAGAGGTATTAAATTGTGCTTAAACATTTTTCTAGCATTTATCCTGTTGCCTTAAGTAGGAAGTCTCTTGAGGGCACATAACCAGAACTATCTGAGGGCATAGACTTGCAAGTGAACATAGTAATTTCAAGTTTACCAGTCTCTGATAGAAAAATGCAAGAAATAAAATCCTTAACTTTTCAAGACAGCCAATTGACCCTATTGAGTTCTGTTATACTTCAGGGTTGGCCAGAAGCCAAAAATCATTGTCCACCACAAATTCAGGCCTATTGGAACTACAGAGATGAGTTAGCTGCAGTTGATGGCTTAATCACGAAGGGCAATAAAATAATCATGCCCAAAGTAATGAGGTCAAAGATGTTAGAGTTAATTCACTCAGGTCATATGATGGTAGAAAAATGTTTTAGGAGGGCAGCTGATGTGATGTTTTGGCCATGTATTTCTGCAGACATAACAAACATGATACCTAATCGTAGCATCTGTCTGCAGCTTAGGGATTCAAATCCTAGCGAGCTTTTGGTCCCTACAGAAGTGTCTGATTACCCATGGCAGATCATATGTACAGATCTATTCACCTAAGAAATTAAAAACTATGTGACTGTAGTTGATTACTATAGCAGGTATTTTGAGGTCAAAGAGATCCCAGACATGAAAAGCCATACAGTTATTAACAGAATAAAAGCTAAAATGGCCAGAAAGGGAATAAGTGAAAAGGTTATATCTGACAATGGGCCCTGTTATAGCTCACAGGAGTTTGCAGATTTTGCAAGGAAATGGGACATTAAGCACGAAACCTGTAACCCATACCATAAGCAGTCAAACGGTCTAGCTGAAAAAAAAATATGTCTCTGTTTACAGGAACATTCTGACAAAAGCTAAGGCAAGTAAAGGGGATCCACTAATAGGAATTTTAGAGTACAGAATAACCCCTCTAGAATCAGGTCTCTGCCTTGCTCAGTTGCTTATAGGGTCTGTACTGACCACCTCAAGAGATAATCTCACTCCCTAAATTTTCTCTCCAACTCTGGTCAAGAAAAATTAAAATTAGCAAAGGGAAGGGGAAATCTTATTATGACAGGCAGACCAAATCCTTAGAGCCTCTTAGTATAGGTCAAACAGCTCGGATACAACAGCTGAATAAAACTTGGCAACCAGCAGTTGTAACTTAGCTGAAAGGCACAATTACAGGTCTTATTCAGTTTGCACTCAAGATGGTGCTATTTATAGATGCAATAGACAGGAACTGCTCAAAACTAATGAACCCAGTCCGGAAACAGGTGCTCTAGATCCTGAAATACAAACACCCTCTCATACAGATGAAACACCTTTGATGTCTGAAATCAAAGAGGCAAGTGTTTCACAGGTCCCTGCTAATACCTCTCAAAATGTGGATTCAAGCATTTACTAGTATGTTACCAGAACCGGAAGAACAGTGATACCAAGGATAATTGAATCATCTGACTGTCAATCTACACGATTTGGTAGTCAGGTGATAATGACTATGAAGTTCATGGACAATGGTAGCTACAGGATAAGGGTCATTTGTGAAAGGAAGTAATGACTATTTAATCTTGAAGAAAATATGTTTCTTACTGCATAGTCATTACAGATCAGTGGACCTATTAGCCTGAATAACTGTTGTCATAAGATTTTGCATTATTTTTTATGAATAATTATATATGTATATGTTGTTTTCTTAAAGAGGAGAGATGTAATAGTTTGTATATAGTAACCTGATCCAGCAAGCCTGGAAGAGTTATGTGCCCTTCACCTATATAATGCAATGTATGCTGTATCTGGGCCTCACTTGAGTTTAGCAAGGAACTACTACACATTAAACATAGTTAGAACACAATCGTTGTCGTTCTATTTATTACTCTATCCTAGTAACATAATACTATACACCAAGTTTGGTGACAGTATGAAAACCCTACCTAAAGATTATAAACCAGAAACAACCTTTCTGATGATACAAGAAAAATATCAATTTTCAACAACTGACCTTTTACCAAATAAATAAATGAAAATAAAGCCTTGACCAGAATTAGAAACAGTACTTTTCAGCTGTCCTCTAGAATTTTTACATTTCAAGTTCTTTCAATAAATTAAGATCTGGTGGTCACACCAAGGAATTTTGATGAAATAAAAATTTGTAAATTCAAAGTCTTGCCATATATAAACTGTGGAATGTTTTTGATAACGCTTTAATTGCGCAACCCTAAAGGAAACAAGAGCACCGCATGCGGGTACCATCGCTCGTCTGCAAGTGCTGGACAATATATAAGAAAAGAGTTACACTTATTGGCCTTCTTACTTAAAGCTATAGTAAGTATCCAAGAAAAGTGAACTTAAACAAATACAAAAAAAAAGGAATCAGGAAATACTGACTTTCTAAGTACAAAAAGGGTCATATTTCTGTTTCTTGGTCTGTATAGTTATTTAATGGTGGTAAATAAGTGTGCAAAGTTTCAAAGCTATAGTTCTCACGGGTGATAAGAAAAGGCGCAACTAAACAAAATTTTAACCAAGAAACTCAATCTTTCAAGGTACAAAAAGGGCCATAATTATGACAAAATGCATTTCAGAGTTATGGTTCTTAGCCTACATAGTCAATTAATGATGGTAAACAAGTGTGCAAAGGTGAACCTAAAAAAATTACCCACGCCGAGGCCCATGATCAAGTGAAAATAATACCGCATAGATCTTTTTTTTCAAAAATCAGACGAGCTAAAAAATAAAAATTCATTTTGTATGTAAGTATAAAGCATAATTATGATATTTTTGTACAACATAAATATGTATAATATAAATGAAATTACCTGAGGTTATTGCCTTTTTAAATTTAATCATTCTGTAGTCCTTCTTGCTTCTAAAAACAAACATGACAGGCACTTCTTCTCCTTTCTTCCCACGATGTTTTTTTGGCAATCCTATAACTACAGCTTCAATAGTTCCATCTGCTTTAACCCAGTCTTTGAACTTATTAGGAGCTTCTGTTGCAACTTTCCCAACTGACTGATCATCTTTTAATACATCAATTGCACCAGAACGAAGGGCACATGACAGTCGCTGACCTCCTTTAGGCACCCACTTGTCAGCATTACAATGAAATCCTCTGACAGTCAGGCCCAACACAGAAAATATGAGACTTTCCTCGGACATGCTGCACCTAGGTAGAGATTCTTACAATGTAATGATGATGATTGATAATACAAGTTTAAAAATAGAGTCTGCTTTTAGTACAAGTACATGTCTCGGGGGAGACTCTATACCACTTCATTTAAACAAATAAGTGAACTGATATGCAATATCCAGCAATTATCCCCAAGACATTTTGTAATATGTTTTTGGAAAATAGAAAAGGAAAGTATCAAAACTGTATAAGAAAATAGTATGTAAAGTCATAATCAAATAAACAGGAAAACTCAACAACAACAAGTGTGTGTGTACATGCAGACTTGGGGCTGATGTGTCAGTAATTGATTACATTACAATTACTTTGATATTTTCTAATTACAATTACATTTGATTACTCTACATTTGCATCAGTAGTTGATTACATTACATAACTTGCACTCAAGCAATCATGATTACATTTGCTTACTTTCAATATAACCATTTGTTTGGACGACAGAAATATAGGTATATATAATTGAATATATAGATTTTAACTTTATTTATAGATTTGATAACTATTGCAATTAATGATTCATTAATCTGGAAACCCAGAAACTTAATTTTTTGGCATTGTATCTCACTATATGGTATTATTGTACTAATAATCATCATTAACTTGTGAAATTAAGCTGTGACAAACAAACTAAGAACATAATTTCCATTTTCTAATATTCAGTATTTACGCTTTCATGTATTTTTATATATGTATTCCCAGAAATTACAGATGGGCACATTTTACATTTGGCCTTTATGGACCCAGAACAACCCTTGGGTATAGTATAGAAATAGTCCAGCACCCACTTTGACATCTTTCAGAAGTGTTGAAAGAACTGTTTGGTTGAAATTATATCATGCAGAGAAGGGACTGCTCACAACAATCCTACTGATGTGAATGCAAGGGGGTAGTAACTGGGGCGGCAGGTGCCGCCCCAATATTTCGAGGAGCGGCTAAATGCTGAACTCGTAAATGACTAGAAAATATAATTGAGAATTAATACAGCGGTCTTCCCTTGCCAACAGTCAATTCACTAGTATCATGAAGTGCATCGGCGACTGCTATGTACACAGAATCTTGCAATATCGCTAACACCTTGCAAGATCACCTTGGTCAAAGGATGTTGTACAAAACTGATAATCCATAACAACCAAAGGTCGCTGTATTTTCACGCCCTGCAGACTCTGAATATAGGTGATACATTTATTAATTGGAGCTGCTTTTGAGAAAAGCGCATGTCTCCCACAACTGCCTAATCAACTAAATAGCAAGTCAGTCTTTATATACTGTTTACTCTCTGCAAATATACATTTGAAGAGTAAAAAGGCTGATTTTAAGTATTTCAATGGTCATAATTCTGAAGTGCCTCAGGCGATTTGGCTAGTTAATGAACTTGGCCAAGGAGTTATGGTCAAAAACATTTAGGTCAAGTTTGGTGAAGATTGGATGAGAAATGTTCACCTTAAGAGTGCTGACAAGAGTAAAAAGCTGATTTTCGGTAATTCAAGGGCCATAATTCTGAAGTGCCTGGGCCGATTTGGCTAGTTATCAAACCTGGCCGAGGAACTTATGGTCAAACACATTTTATTCAAGTTTTGTGAAAAACAAGAGCACCGCCTTGCGGGTGCAGAAGCTCATCTGATTTTTTGTCACTGTATAATATTGTCCTAACCATAATTTTCTAAGTCCTAAAGTGGCCATAATTCTTGCAAAAAGCAATGTAGAGTTACGGTACTTGCTGTGCAGAGTCAACTTTTAATGGCACATAAATGTTCCAAGTTTTAAAGCAATAGCTTTGACTGTTAAGAAGAAAAGTTGACCTAAACATAAAACATAACCATGAAATCTGATATTTTCTAAGTCCAAAAGGGGCCATAATTCTTGCAAAAAGCAGGACGGAGTTATGTTTCTTGCTGTACAGAGTCAGCTTTTCATGGTGAACATGTGTTTCAAGTTTTAAAGCAATGGCTTTGACAGTTAGGAGAAAAGCTTACCTAAACACAAAACTTAACCAAGAAATCTGATTTTCTAAGTCCAAAAGGGGCCATAATTCTTGCAAAAAGCAGGATGGAGTTATGTTTTTGCTATGCTGAGTCAGCTTTGATGGTGAACAAGTGTTGCAAGTTTCAAAGCAATAGCTTTGACAGTTTAGGAGAAAAGTTCACCTAAACATAACATTTAACCAAGAAATCTGATATTTTCTAAGTCCAAAAGGGGCCATAATTCTTGCAAAAAGCAGGATGGAGTCATGTTTCTTGCTGTACAGAGTCAGCTATTGATGATGAACAAGTGTTGCGTTTTAAAGAAATAGCTAGGAGAAAAGCTGACCTAAACGTAAAACTTAACCAGGCAACACCAACGCAGACACTGATCAAGTGATGACAATTAAAAAATCAGATGAGCTAAAAATGAGAAAAACAAGGAGCTGCGTTCAATAAACGCTTGATGCCCCCGGTGGCATCCTTGTCGACACAAAGCAACCTAAGTCCAAAACGAGGTCAAGTTCAAGGTCAAGGTCAAACTGTGGTCAGGTGATGTCTGAAGATGAGGAATGGTCACAGGTTACATCTGCATTAGTATCAAGTCATTCTAGTAAGGGGTACTAGTATTGATGCTAGACAAAACGGTCCCATTTGCAATTGGTTAATCTCGTACGGACGGACGAACGAATGAACGGACAGGACAATCACTATATGCCTCCCGCATCAGTAGATGCCGGGGGCATAAAAAAGTGGACAAGATTTGTGACAGACAGACATACACACAGACTAGAGTAAATCAATATGTCTCCCACACCACTGTGTGGTGGGAGACATAATGAAAGTTAATCATATTTAATTGCTTACTGCCAAACAGATTATAGATACTTGCAATTAATGTTGTGCCTCAGATTCAGCCGAAAAAGGTAGCTACTACATAAAAATGGAAAATACCTTTATAATGCAATTTAATGACTAACATGCCATAAGGATTGGATTACGCCTTAAAGACAAGGTCTTGTGCTCGATCCCCTACTTACATTACAGGTTCTATCTTGGCAAAACCGCCTCGGTAGCCTAGTGGTAGAGCGTCTGCTTCCAGTGCCGGAGGTCATGGGTTCGATCCCCGGCCGCGTCATACCAAAGACATAAAAAATGGTACTAGCAGCTTCCTTGCTTGGCGCTCAGCATTAAGAGGGCAGTGCTATGACTGGTCAGCCCGGTGTCAGTATAATGTGACCGGGTGGGGTATCATGTCACGTGTCTATGGCGTGATATTCCGGTGAAGCAGCACTATAAAGTTGGGCATTGTGCTCACTGCTACAAGTAGACACCGTCGTTTATATGACTGAAAAATTGTTGAAAAAGACGTTAAACCCAAACACATGCACACAAACACACTATCTTGGCAAGACATTGTCCGTATCTAACATCGTACAACCATTACAGTGTTTAAACACACTAAACTGTAAATAGCGCTCATACTCGAGAAAACAAAACAAGTATGTTCAGCAGCTACTGAGCAGTCCAAGAAGTCGTTAGATTGCACCATTTACTCAAGCTTTATGCAATTTTTCCCGGACCCCGTTGATGTGAGGGGTTACCGCCTCCCAAACCAACCTCCTTCACCGCCCCAATGCTCAAATCGTCCCTACGCTCCTGGAATTTTCTATTATTTTTAATATACTGAACTGAGATCTCCATTTAATACAGTATAGCTTTGGTCATCTTTTCCATTATAAGTTTAAAATTCACATCTAGAAACAAGCTTCCCAAGATTTTGTTACTATAAATCAGAATAATAATGTATTCTCTTTTCAAAAACATTCAGCTTTTTAAATTTCTATCAAATACTTTTCATTCATTGATGTTTTTACATACACACTCATTTAGTCAGTAAAAGATAGCCTCGAGTTTTATTTGATGACATATGAAAAATAACACAACAAGCAATCATTTAAAATGTATGTCAGAATGTCTGTTTTGCATGCCAGTAAAAGAATAACATGAAAATTTATACAATAATTCAAGTCTAAATGTATGCAAAATTTATTAACCTATCCCCTATACCCTAAAATCCATTATACCCTAAAGCACTGTACTCCCTCCCGTCGTGTACTGGCTGGCGACCCAGAATTTCGGACGACCAAGAAAATCGGACAGTTGTGTAAACGCTTATTTTGGCATTATTTTTTATCATTTGTTGTCAAGTACACAGACGGTGACAGACCCTTGCTTTATGCGCAACATCCGCTGCAACAATTGCAAATTGGTAAGTAAAACTTACAAAATTCGAATATTTACATTTGTTCACGAAATGTTGCGACAGCTATCGCTGGGGGAAGCTGCATGTGCTTTCAGTGCGCATGCGCATACTTGTTTTGAGGCCCCAACATTATTCAAGAGGTACTCATCTACAATCTGCTAAATGCAAACATGAAAACTGCGTGTTTTAAAACAAGTGTCAAGGTTTTCTCGTCAATAACACGAGTTAAATTCGTTAAAACAATTTTTTTACTTAAAATTTTGTGTCGTTTATAGGCTAGCTGAATGTTTTAACGTCTCGACAGACTTATATCAAACATTAATAGTTGAATGTAAACAAGGTAAACATGTCTTTTTATCATTAACGCCGACCTAAAAGTGATTCTGCATGACAAAAATGATGATAATAGTTTTCCTACTGTCCGATTTCTGGGTCCTTCAACACGCTAAAAACGTTAAATTTAGTTCAAGATCAAGATACAAGAATCTTTATTTTGAGTCGGATGTTTTAACAATATAACATTAGCCTTAGTAATAAGCTATTTGCCGACTATTAAACAAAGACATAAGAAACATTTAAAATAATAAACAGACTGTAACTAAAAGATTAAGTTATGATTATAAAATACATATTCATATACATTTAAAACATTGCATATAGTATAAAGAAACATGACAAGCAAAGTAAGGGTCCATAAGTAAGATAATAAATTATTAAAATTAATCATATTAGACACTATTTTCATATACATATATACACGTACATAACATACATATACATTACCCACACATATAATATACATACTCATAAAAATTTTAATCTAAAAGCACATGAAATATAGCACATTTAAGCACATTTAAAATTGAAAAATTGTGGGAAAGCTGCTGCTCCTGACGAATGGCCTAAAAACTGCTATAAAACTACATGTAAATAAGAAACTGAATATGCAAAACCAGGAAAGAAAAAAGTCTTAAGAAATCAAATACCCCCTCAAATTAGATTTGTGAAGAACTGATCAGCAACTATCTCACAGAGAGTCAAAATACAGTATAGTCTAGCGGCATGCTAACTAGCTGACAAAAGCTGGAGCTAAAGACTGAGTCATTATAAGACAAGGTTAAAAATACATAGTTTATTGGCATGCTGACTAGCTAACCAAAACTGGAACTGAAATTGAAAGATATAAAATAAAAGCAACAAGAGGACTAAAAAGCAAGCAAAAAGGAAGCATGCAATAGGGCATTAAGATGAAATGTAACTGAGGATGGGAAATACAGGGATAAATAACTAGTGGCACATTGAACATTTGCAGCTTGGGCCGACCCATGTCCGGATCAGCCTAACAAACTCCTTGTAGTTGTTTACTTGGCGTATGTTGTTTGGCAGACTGTTCCAGACCTGGGTCGCCTCAAACCAGAAAGATCTCTTACCGTAGGTAGTTGTCCTTACGTTTGGAATTTCGACTGTGTTGCTGTACCTACAAGAGTATTTAGAGTTTTTGAATGTGACTAAATCATGTAGATACATGTATGGTGGTGAAAGGTTGTACAAACATTTAAAAGTTTCAATGGCTAAAGTTCTTAATCTGCCAAGGTGTAGTGTTGGCATATTCACTCTATTGAGGAGTTCACTATATGATGAGTCAAAATCATTATAGACGATCCTTAAGGCTCTGTGCTGTAATTTTTCTAATTTATCTGTATTTATTTTACTGCAGAAGTGCCAGATAACTGGACAATAGTTCCCCTCTTTCAGGCCTCAGTGACGTGGTCAGTTAATTTTTATATACAAAAAAATTCGCGTTTTGCGACACCGAAGAACTGAACTTGATTCAGGTAACATTTCATGGATCTTGAATTAAAAATGAAAATTTGTCAGCTGAAAAGGCTGTAAAATTGTCCAAATCTGGGTCCCCAACCAGTAAAAGCCAGCAGTGGTCGCTAGCTACTACGACGTATCCTATTCATATAAGTCGAACTAATCCGACGTATACAGTTTGTCTTATATTGTGACGGTTAAACTGCGGTGGCTGCAAAAGTCAGAAATTAAAAAGCAGCCACTCAGTGACAGTAAGCTTGTCTAGATTCAGTCTCGGATCAGATTCAGCCGAAGGGCGGTCGGCGATTTCGCCGGCTACTGAAGGATTTACCGCCAGCTACTTTACTTTTCTCAAATTAACCAAAAAACTGAACTTTAAAATTGCTATGAAATTAATGGTCGAATGAAAACTTTTTAAACAAACCGCTATCTTGTTTTTACTAAGATAACGCCGATTTACGCTCTGACACGAGATCAATGGAGTGTAGGTGAATTCCAACTAGGCTAGTCAACGAAACAATTGTGGTAGAACTAATTGCAACAGAAGTTTTATTTACACTGCGCGAAAGTACCTACATTTATGTACATTATGTAAAAAGTCCCGCTCATATTACTATGTAATAACTCGAGAAAAGGAGTTTAAAAATGAAAAACACCAAGTTTTTAAAGATGTCGCGTACGGAACACCATACCCGAGAATTTTGACTGTCACGCGCTGAAATCGATGACGTCATTGTAAAAGTATCATGGCGGCACCCGTGTAAAATTTTGAAAGATTTCAATATCATCGTAGAAACACCGCATTTGGCGTGAAGAGAAGGTATCTATAGTTATAGAACTGTTTTATATAACATGTGAACATTTTAGTTTCAATATCAAGTCATTTTTTCTAGGAATGAGAAAATGATGAACGATTTGCAATCGCATAGAACTGTACAATATTTTGTTTTGTATTGAGTCTTTTAAAATATTTTTACATGAAATATAATCAAATAAATTATTAAACACAATGTTACTAAGCTCTGAATATTGAAAAATACACATTTTGAGTGGGTAATACCTGTCCGACTTTTTAAACTACGGAAGCGGATACGGACCATAATTTTGTTATTTATTACAAAATATAAAAACGTCGATTTAAATTATTTGTGTCTCATACTTTCGGTGTATTAACACTCATACATTCTTATTCAGATAGAAGAAAGCTGGTAACGAGAAGAATTGTTTTGTGAATATGTAGAATTTGGCAATACACCGAATTATTGCAACAAAATGTAAGTGAAATACGTAAATTTGGCGAGCGCCACTATATATAAGAGTATATCTTACCAGAAATAATAATTAAGGAGGCAACACAACAGGGTATTCCCAATCTATTATCTACAGCTTACTTTATGCATTATTTACATACTAAAACAGGAACAATGTACACCATGTAAATGAAATTCTGTATTAAAGTATAGTCGTAACGTATCAACATGATGAGAATTTTACGATAGTATCATATTTATAAAAAGCAGTTTCAACTGTTCCTGGCCAATGTGACCTTGACCTTTGATCTAATGACCTCAAAATCAATAGCGATCATCTGCTGGTCATGGCCAACCTAACTATCGATTTTCCTGACACTAGGCCCAAGCGTTCTTGCCCGGAAACCATTTTACTGTTCCTGGTCACTGTGACCTTGACCTCTGACATACTGACCTCAAAATCAATAGGGGTCATCTACTGGTCATGATCAATCTCCCTATCAACTTTTGTGACCCTAGGCCTAAGCGTTCTTGAGTTATTATCCGGAAACCGTTTAACTGTTCAGGGTCAAAGTGACCTTGACCTTTAACATACTAACCTCAAAATCAATAGGGGTCATCTGCTGGTCATGGCCAACCTCCCTATCAACTTTCATGATCCTAGGCCCAAGTGTTCTTGAGTTATCATCCGGAAACCGTTTTACTATTCAGGGTCACTGTGACCTTAACCTTTGACATACATACCTCAAAATCAATAGGGGTCATCTGCTGGTGATGAACAACCTCCCTATCAACTTTAATGATCCTAGGCCCAAGCGTTCTTGAGTTATCATCCGGAAATGGAGTGGTCTACATTCCGACCGACCGACATCTGCAAAACAATATACCCCTCCTTCTTCGAAGGGGGGCATAAAAATACACATAGGATCACAAGTTTCTATCATGATGTTACATCCGATAGTAAACTATAAATCCAATTTAAAGTTGCAAATTGAAAAAGGTAAATTTTGCATATATTTTATCATCATGATAAAGTCTTATGGCCTAATATTTTCTTGAAGAGTGACTTTATTTCTGTGTTTAAATATTTAATATCTTTTAATTGCAGGATATATCTTAAGTTATCCTATTTTGCACATTGTCTAAAAGTGGGTTGGGTTTGGTGCCTTTGCCTGTTTTTATTTTCGAAAAATGCTTTAAAATAAGAGCTGCTTTGGCAACAGTTGTAATATTTTCTTAAATGCAGACTTTTTATTGATTTTTTATTTAAATTGCACTAGAAAATCTCGTAAGAAATGACAGAAATATCCGAAAATCACGATCGCGAAAACGGGTGACAAATATGGAAAAGGAAAGAAAGCATTAAATTCTTGATAAAATACTTGTTTTCAATTTCATTTCTATTCAATACTTATAATTTCTGCTTATTTAAAGCATTTTTATTGGGCCAAATGTTAATAAATTTGTTACAGACCGTAACGGCCGACCGGCTCATATAAATCGTATCAAGCACATAAAATACCGATTTTAATTATCCAGTTTGTTGTTCAGTATTAAGACGGCAAGACATATAACAATACGACATAAGCTGTAGGCCGTACCGCTAATTAACAAGTGGTACAAACACAACAATAGGCTGCTCATCGCATTGTTTATCAATAAACTTTTACACACTGATCAGTAAACACCTCTGATAATGATGTGCTACAAACCGCGAGATGACTACGTGTCAGTCAGCACGTGGCGTGATTGACATCTGTCAGTAGCTAATTAATAAACGACGCTCTGCCTACTGCCATACTTCCGCTTGTGGCGGCGAACAATATTGAAATTCACCGCGATTTTGATTGACAAGAGGCAGAACTTTCGAACTCGAGACGCTTCAAAGAAAATTTCGCCGGGCCAAGCCGACGCACGGGACACTTTCTTTGCGGGTCAAATACGAGTTTTTCTCAATTTTCGCGGGTCAAAACTCAGAACCTCGGGTCAACCGAACGCTCTGGAAGTGGGTACCAGATTTATTTTTTTATTTAATAACAATAAAAAAGTAAGAGTCGGCGGTAAAAAATAGGGCCGGTCGGTTTCCACACACATTATTTTTATTTAGTCTAAGTATAAATATATTGCAGATTCATTTAGCACATACATTGTTCAGTAATCTTATTTTCCTTTGGTTTATTTTGATAATCATGTCTATACTACTATTACACAATATGCTTTACAAAAAAAATCTAGTCAACATGTAACACAACAACAATGTATCCATCAGTTCTCATATTCAAAGTGATGATATGAAAATAATCACATGTGCAGAAAACAAGAATAGCATTTCTATGCATGTAATATGAAATTACTGGGAAATATGATAAAATATTCAAGTTAAACCAAAGGACATTTTTATGGACAGCAGTTAAAATATACAATACTATGTGCAATGCATTTTAACACCGTCTGGTCTCAGAACACCATTCTGTCCATTAAACTGATATTCAACTTCAACGCATTGTCTTTTGACACAATTTAATACAAAACTTTCTGTCATCCTTTGAACATGTAACGGTGCATTAAAAACTTGCTGAAATGTTTTTTTTTTGGGTTTCTTGTTGGGTTTTACGTCGCACCGAGCGAGGTTATACAGCATCTTCCAGTTTTGATAGTGAAGTAAGACCCCAGGTATCCCTCCATGCATTTTTTCATCACGAGTGGGAACCTGGGTAGAACCACCGACCTTCCGTAAGCCAGCTGGATGGCTTCCTCACATGAAGAATTCAACGCCTCAAGTGAGGCTCGAAACCATATCCGTGAGGGGCAAGTGATTTGAAGTCAGCGACCTTAGATACTCGGTCACAGAGGCCCCTGCTGCAATGCATCATAATGTGAAAGCGTTCTGAAAAAAAATCAAGTTATGCAGCCCAGTGTGAAGCCATTAACAGTTTCATTGATACACAGATGTCTTTAAAAAAAACTTGATGCCATACAATATTCTACACAACTATAGTATAAGCAGTATAAAATGGAAGGATTTATTATAACTTGACGCAGTCTAAATGTGTACTGAACTACTTGGTGTGATACAAAGGGGTGTATGCCATGCATAAAAAATCTGGATGCCATGCAACACAATGTAAAATCGTTCGACACAACATGATCAAGTAACAATTCATTATAGCCTGACACCTCATAATACATATTCAAACTGCCACTGTAATGTAATTAATACATCCTGAACATAAGCCTGTTTTTTGTGTGTTTATAGCTCAACCAATACATTTTGACAACCCTGAATATATCTAAAACCACAAGACCTAGGCCTTTGATATTTGGTATGTAGCATTGCCTTGTGGTCCTCTACCAAAATTGTTCAAATTATAACCCTGGGATGAAAAAGGCCCTGTCCCGGAGGGTCTCAAGTTTTACATAGACTTATATAGGAAAAACTTTAAAACTCTTCTTGCCTGAAACTGCAAGGCCTAGGCTTTTGATATTTGGTATGTTGCATTGCCTTGTGGTCCTCTACGAAAATTGTTCAAGTTTAATGATGCCCCTGGGGTGAAAAGAGGTCCTGGGGGTCCCAAATTTAACATAGACTTATATAGGGAAAAAAAATAAAAATCTTCTTGTCTGAAAGTTCAAGGTCTAGGCCTTTGATATTTGGTATGTAGCACTGCCTAGTGGATCTCTAACAAGATTGTTCAAATTATGCCCCTGGGGTGAAAAGTTTTTTCATCAGTTTCCTTCCAGATTGAATTTTATTACAGATTCCAATTTTAATGTTGCAACAGATTCTGTAATGTCAGCTAGTAATTTCCTTAACTATGCCTGTATCCATTTTCTTCGCACAGACAATAGTACTTAATGATGTAATTGTTTAACATTCATCATGACATCTCAATGTTTACATGGATCGATTCTTGGAAAGGTTTATAATACACTTATTCTCGATTTATGCCTAATATAAGGCATCTATTTTTTATTTTTATACTCATATTACATTTTAACACTACTGCAAAAAATAAAATTTTGATAAGTGGTGTAAAATGAGTTTTTGAACCATCCTACAAGGTTTCAAATCATTATATGTGATGGTTTTTGAGAAATTGTCATTTTTGTGAATATTCAAAGGCGTCAAAAGAACATAAACAAGAGAGCCATGATGGCCCTAGGTCGCTCACCTGAGAAACACTGCTTGCTTCAACAGATTTTTAAGATAATTATGAAAAGAAAATGTTGGTGAAATTATTATGAAACAGAATATTTGTATAATCTTTGTAAAGTGCCAGCAGTTTCTGACAATGATTTTAAAATTGGACCTGCTGTTTCTGACAAGAACATTTTTTAAGTTTGCAATATACACATATAGGGAATACGTGACTACACCCCCTGGCAACAATGTTTTTTGACGAATCGGAAAACATTTGAACAATCTTGGTAGTGTCACAAAAGGGTCATTTAAAATCAGGCCAGAAGTTTCCTACAGTTTCCACCATATACATATAGGGAAATCTGGCAGCCATGTTTTTTGACAGAGGGCTACACAAGGACCGTTTGTGTGAAATTATTTTGACATTGGACCAGAGGTTTAACAGAGAATATGCTTTTAGTAGATTTTTCTATGTTTGCTTGGCAGCCCCTATATGCAACCAAGCGGTACTGTTTGAACAACTTTGAAAGAGGACCACACAAGGAACATCCAGTCAAAGTTTCATCAACTTCCACCAAATGGTTTCAGAGGAGATGTTGTTTGAAGAAAATTGTGGATGGACGGAAGGATGGATCATGACTATGACTATTTGACCTTGAATGTATGTAGGACATACTGAGTCCTGAATGGTAACAATGGTGTTAGGCACAAAAAATAAAAACAGCAAATGCCCCCATTTGTTTTGAGAGAGAGGACCTTAGGATGCTACAGATCTGGTTGAATGAAGACCTGCCAAGAAAATAAATAAAAGATATTTCTTTTTCAGTGTACTCTTAAAGGGGCAATGTGTCCCCGTCTGAAGAAATTTAACAGAGGACTTTTTAAGAATGCAGCAGACCAATGAAAGTCCCTATCTGAACAAATTTGGGAAAGGAGCTTTTACTGATGCTACAAACTAAGTTTAAGAAGATCAATCACACACATACTAAATAGTATTCCTATAGTGTCAAAACTTAAGGTCAAATACTTTTAGAGATATATGCATCGCCATTCATGCATATTTTTGACTATATCAAGGACAATCACTTTGGTCAGGCTGAGTGAAATCTCAAACAAAACTTGAGGTGCACAACATCACATGCTGAAGAACAAGCCAATGTTTCATGACTCTATGTGATTTTTTTAGATACATGTGGCACATATCCTTATTTTTGTTAAAAAATTTGTCGGAAGAAAATAACACAATATTTGGGTGTAGTCTCTAATGCAACTACATAGAATTAATGATTAATTTAATCTGTACAGTGTATTATGTTTATACTGAAATTAAAATTCAAATATACCATATTTTCACTTTCAGCTCCAACCACAACCTCCGCAGATTTCTTTTTCAGCTTCGAAATGCCTAAAATAGATAAATTATTGTTTGTTACACATGGTTTTATCCAGTGCAGCTTAAAAACTATAGAAACATGTTCTTACAATGGTGGTCATAACCTTAACATTCACAGACCTATACAGTATATTATCAAAAGATCTGCAACCAATAGTCACACATTTCACAAAACAGCTATTTCTAGATAGTGCAAATATTCCCTGCCATTAAAGTCAGAAAGTGATAGAGTAATGCAGTCTGTACATCCATTCCTCTGCCAGTCACATTTCTTTGCTCGCATGGTATTTTTGAAAACTCCAAAGAAATGAAAGGAACATTGTTGACTAAATGATAGTTAGCAATGACTTCACCATATGTGAGATCCGGTTATCCTTTCAGATATATAAATACAACAACTGAAGAGCAGATAATTAGACATAACATGTAACATATATAAAGGAAGTAACTACATCTGTAGTAGTGTTTTATTGGAAGCATAATGTTGATGCTGTTAAAATTAGTTTTAATTTTTACATGAATCAATGTTTTAGCGATTTTATAAAGTATATAGCATTATGTATGAATGTGCATGCACATAAAACCTGTTAATCGTATGAAAATGATTCATTATTATCTGCGTTGGACAGTGAAAGAATATTCAATACTCTTTGTTGTGTAATGTTACATATATTTTATCTAGTCTGATCTTAAATTGACACAGCCCTATCAGTATAAGACATATAAAGAGATTTTATCTTTCTTAAGTACATTTAACTGGCTTTGTCTTGCAAACATCATTTATCACAAATTTAAAGCGACTAGCCCATACATCGTGATGTGAGAATTTATGAAATCAAACGTTTTTCTATATTCACCTTTATGTTGCATATTAAATATTTTAACAATGTATTTTTCTTCGAATTCTGTCCGAAATCGTTGTTTTCCTAATAAATAAAAAATAAAAACATTCGTCTACTATTTCAGGTAAGGATTTTCCGGTTTATAAAAAAAACCCGGAATTTCCGGCCTGCAAACATCAGGTGACAGTGAGAACATGATAATCAATAGAGCGTATAATAGTACATGAGCCATTGGGTTGACTGGTACCATCTCGGGGGATTAATTCTCATAGTGATTTTTGGAAAGGTATACAACCCTGGAGTAAGATAATATATGATAGCAATGTATCGACGGTAGCTTTTGGTGTGATATCATCATGTTATATACCTACACTTAGATATTAGGTCAGGTGAGCTAAAATATATCCAATGTAGACATACGAATTATGGAACATATGCTTTTCAGTTTGAATAATTGATGTATTTGTAACAAGTATTTAAGAACAAATAAATAAGATATTTCCTTAATTTTCGACATTTTTGTGTTTGCTTCTTTGAATAAATGTTAATTAGAATAATGATTATAAAGAACATCTTAACAGCATGGACAACTATTAAGCATAATAACAGTTCATAATTAGATTTTCTTCAGATAGATGTTAGACCTTGAGGTACCATTTCCCCCTGCCCTAAGGAATTCCACATTATGGCTTTCAGAAAGTACATACTGAATGCTTTTTATTCCTACATAAATGCCGTTTGATTGTTAAGGCTTTTGTAATTTACTGGACATTTAATATGTTTCCTAAAAACATTTAAGATGATGAAATAGTGTTACACAATGATTAAGAAAAAGTGCATTCTGTACTTTATTAACAGTCTTATTTAACCATGAATTGAATGTGCTTTAAAACAAGATTTCTTTCACGAACACGTTAACATCTAAATTAGTGTAATTTACGTAACAGTGATTTTATTACCAACATCATAGATATTTTACTCGTACTTATAACCCAATAACCAAGATGTTATGATTCTTCATACAATTGAAAGTACAGACTGAATAGTGTTTCTTATAACTTTTTTTTTTCTGCGGTGGAAGGAACTTTTCCATGATGTAATCTCCGTATAAGTTTGTATGTTACCAAAATGTTACAAAACTGAAATTTCTAAAGTGAAGAAAATGCCCTACACAGATTGGGAAAAAATATAACATTTTATAATAACTATACATAATTTGTACTGTTGAACTAGATATTTACTAGAATGCAGTAAATCACCATCTTACTGCAGTAGTTGTGCGAATTTTACGTTACAATAATATGTGTTACCGAAATCAGTACAAATCAATTATAAATGTTCAAGAACATAATTTTACATGTATATATTGTAATACGTTTTAAAATTAGGTTTTAAACAAATAGAAAACAAATAGATACTCATTGGAACACCATGGCTTCATAGGGACACTATCATTCTTAGTTTAAATGTTAGAAATCTTCTGACACTTACTTATTAACAGATGACACATATATTCAACCATAAGTATTTGACCTTCAACCGATGTTTATGTAAACAAGTAAAGGAACTTGCTGACAATCCAAGCCTTGAAAATCTGTTGAAAGTCAAACAGCGTTCAAAGAATACTTTCAAAAGTACCAACACTTCAAAAGTGTCACAGAGAGAGAGAGACATCACGGAAAAGGGCACACTTCTGTATATACTTTATTGATACCAATCATTATATACTGGCATTAATAGAGGCCACAAATGTCAACGACCTGGATGTGCATATAGGAGTCTGGCACAAGTTGTGCCCACTATCATTTCCGACCAATCATCTGAACGATGCAATGTATTTACCTGCTTATTCGTTAGTTTATACTAATTTGTTTTAGCTCGATTGTAATGAAAGCGTCAAGCCTATTGGTATCACTGTCGAGTCCGCTTACTGGAAAACCAGTACTGGTGTCAACAGAAAAGTCACCCACGACTTCTGGAGCCGACACCTTATCCACTAGACCACCGCTCCCCTATCTGTTCCTTATGATGAATCTTAAGTAACCCACCCTTGTACAGAAAAGCTTTTGAGGGGGTCGTGGCTTCAGTGTGTCTAGATCAGCCGTACCAGCATCAAAGAATGCTGCAAAACTTATAATAGAACAGACTATTAACCTTCATGACAACAAAAAGAAAAGCATCATAAGTTTCAGCAGAAAATGTTCTTCATTCTACAGGTGTTATTTAACACATCACGTGCGAGCTAAATATGCTGAAGCTACACAACAGAAAACAGACATGACTTTAGAAGACAAGTCCACACACAAAGAAGTGGAGCCTGCGAAAATCAAAGCCGATTGTGCGGATGTAAAAAAGTGATGACAGTTGTAGAAAAAAATATGTTTCTGTTCAAAGCTGAAAGAAATGTGTCTGGACTATTCGTGATATTAGTTGTTGAACGCGCATGATGTAGACATAGAATTTCCTGTGTCCTTGGCAAAATACAGAAACAAATACAGACAAAGCCAAACTATTATACTACGTTGAAGAAAGTATCAAGCTGCAACAATCAAACCATTCTATTGAAAATGTATCTAGAATCATTGATGGCGATGCTTTCATAGTAGATTTCGTTGCAGATACATACTTTTTCAAAACAATCTAGTCTGTCGAAAAAAAAACGACGTGGAACTGCACCAACACTTCTGTTTACTGGTCAAAAATACCAAAACATCCGCAGAATTGGAAATATTTCATGAGCAATGATGACAACAAAACTCAATTGTGTTCAGACAGCTTAACTTGTGAGACGTCAACATGTGTGCCCCGACGACGTTTTGGAGGACGGAGAGTCATTTGTATTTGCAGTATAATGGTCATCCAAAATATCGGAACATCAACAAGGTTAGATACCAAATGTTTGTCAAGAAGAACGGCAACCAAGACGGCGTTCCTGACCGTTCCGACGGCATAGACAAGACCCTGTTGCCACCATATCAGACCAGTCAGCTATCAGTTACTTGTTCATTTACTTATATTAATCTACAAAATTTTTAATATACATATTTGCGTAGCTATTGTAAAAAAATAAGAAAACTTATTATAATAGACTCAAATTTGATACAATCCCAATTAATACTTTTGTAGTTTTATTCATATAAAATTAAACGACCTTGATCTTTTCTTTAAGGTGTATATTTGGCTACATGCCCATGAGAATAGCCTTTATCTTCCTGGTGTTGATAAAATTGCTGGAACTTGTGTGACAAAAAGATTGTTCCTGATAAACTCGCTGACATAAACGAAACCAGTGAAACTTATGAGTTAAGCTACAGTCACACATACGGATATGTCCGTGCGTTGAGGTACGGTGCGGATAGGATAAGTCTGTGGGTGTATAACTACGGAGCAGTACGTCTTAGTACGGAAAAAATTGTGAGAAACAGGAAACAAACAAAACAATATAGGACGCGAATAAGTACGGATAGGTACGAGGTACTACGTTGAATTACGTTTTACTGCGCCTTGCAACTTGCCCAGCGCACGGACGGGTCTGCGGTAAACTACGTTGAACTATGCTTAAGTACGAGCAGTCTCGGCAACGGCGAGGTACGTTACAGCACGGATAACTACGTTTAAGTACGTTTAACTACGGATGATTAAGTTTCAGCCAAGTTGGACTAAAGTCACGCTCAAATGGCTATGGTTCGCTCAAACTTTTGTGCATGTTCAAAAGTTGGAGAAACTTGCAAGTTTGGAATAAGTTAAGAATACGTTTTGGTACGGATTAATACGAATGACTACTATGAGGTACGGCTCAGGTACGGATCGATACGGATTACTACGTTTCTGTCCGTAGCTAGACGTAGCTATCCGCGCCGTATGTGTGACTGGGGTAATAACCAATATTGACGATATCTTATAAGATTCAGACAGTGATAAAGAGTCATAACTAAGAAGGTTCTAGTATGTTGAATACATAGAAAATGTTTATTGAAAACAAAGAATAACCTTGACATGATATACAATGACTGAAAATAATAACAGCAGCATATTACCGATTACGGTAACATATTGTAACACAAATTACACTTTTCCATTCAATTAATTTACATGACATTTGATATCTAATTGTAGAATGATTTTATTGATTAGTTAAAATGTTTCTTTTCTAAATATCATACTAAATAACAACCACCTTATCATGTTTATATGAAATAATTATTATGAAAATCTTGATTTTATGGTAACGTATTTTACTTATAAAAGTACCATCTGGTATGATGCATGCAGCATAAAAATGTTTACTGTTTAAGCATAAGAACATTGATACAGAAGTAGGCATGAGTATGCACCTTTTAGATTGATCAGATAGTAAAACATCTTGTTTAAACAACATATTTTGTATTTTGCGTCTACATGTGTATTGTCACGTAAATTACAATAACAGCAAGGTGACTTTGATATTAAAAACTAATGGCCTGCGAATAACTGTTTAATTATAGATTTAACATATCAAAACTAGTTCAGAAATTGCTTTGATTTAACGATATTCATACTTTTCTGTTCCATATCATTTATAGAAGTATTAATTAATTTCAAACAAGTAGGTAACGTACATTAATAGGCTGTAAATTACAAGCGCCCCAACAGCCAATGGCAGACAACTTGATTTTGTGATCTGTAGAATTCTACTGCCTTATACTCTATGTATTTAAACATGTCATATTAGTTCAAGAATGAGCAAAATACCTTTCTAACTGCATATTATGAAACAATATTTGTGTTCTTTAATTATGTTTAAGCACTGGTCTATGTGTGTCTGTAATTGCAATCACTAAACGCTAAAGAGGCAATAGTTCAACAACAGTTCTATAAAATACATAAAATACATAAACTGAGCTGTTTGTCTATCAATTTCGAAGCAAATATAGTCAAATATAAGAGCGAAACATTAGTTTGAAATAGAAAGTCTTCTTATGTATAACAGAAGTTTGATGAAAGTCTATTTTGGGATGGGGTTACTGCACGGCTAATAACTCACAAAAAGCTACCACCACAGCAATGCTATCACATAGTTTCTGAATTGTCAGATGCTTACCTATCCAAAAATAGCATTGAGCTTTAATCCCCTTGGATGGTACCGCTGGTCAAAATTACTGGGTCTGGCTCATGGCCTATAAGTATAGGTATCGTATACTGTAATGGCGTTTTGAAAATGTAACCAAATAAAACAATACTATAAAATGAAGTCAGTACACTATTGTCTGTAAGACATGATTACTACTGTTCCATATCTTTGCATAAATTGTTTCTCGGTGTCCAAAGCTTAATAACGATGTAGCGATATAACTATTGCGTATATATTTTATATTTCTTTAAATTTAAATAAGTTTGCATGAGCAAGCAGTTGTGCGGGCAAAATGTTTACCTGTCGATCTCGGGGTTGTTGTTTCGAGTTTTGCATCTGACCAATTTTTTCAAATTTTATCTGCAAATTTAACAAGAAGAAAAATTGCCACACTCGTCAGATTAAACTTTATGGTCCATTTCTTGAAAAAATACATGTGTAGTCTAGTTAACCTTTGTGGAACATATGAATTAAAAATCTGTAATAATTTCCCAGATAAAAAACAATGTACTTGTCAACAACGTTTAAAGAAAATACTTAGTTTACAAGAAATAACGGTCAGAATTTGTGAAATATGTTACGTAAATATTGTAAGAATAAAAGCAATATCAATAACATATAATAGAGATGGTACCTACCCAAGTAAATCTAAGGGAAATAAGAAAAAAAAAGTTAAACTGGTATCACTTTTGTGTAACAAAGTAGCTAGATTGCGTATAATTTATCACTTCAATGAATCATTATGAAAGTGTTTCAAATGTTTTAGTCATTTTGAAGGGTTTCTCTTACTGTTCAGGAGAACTTTGCTTCAAATAATGTAACACAAAAATTCATTGTCATCGAATATAATTACAATGTTTTAAGGTAGTGGTTGTAATTACAACATTTGAAGGTAGCTGAAGGTAATGACTCTATGTAATGTATGTTAAGCAATTCAACATTCTCTGGATGGAACTATCACGATCATTGCTTTCCTTGAAAAACGAATAAATGCTGAAAAAGCATATGGAGTTTACTTTATTTGATGATTTTCAATACAGGTCAACTACCTTAAACAAGCTATAACGTGTTTTATTTATTGTTTTTAACAAAGTAAGTGGGTAACTTCAGATATCAACATTAATTTACAACTTAAACTGTTTACACAACTTGAAAAAAAATGTTTTTGTTGGGGTCTCTCATTTACAATTATATCAGCAATTATCACCTTAATTGAGTGGAAAATATTGATGGTAAAATGGTGTAGGGGTTTGTTTACATTATAAAATCTTTAATAACTTCTTTCGGGTGAATTTTTGGTATGGTTTTGGCAAGCTTATGATAAAGAGCATGTCATTCTCTTTCACTCAGAATTTTTTCAAGCATTTTAGACTCTTGGCTAGTCTTGGAATTTGACTTTATTAAAAGACAAAAGGAAGTTCAGTATAGGCTCTTTCAAAGTGTTGAAAGTAGACTAAACTTACATAGATACTCTATTGAATTTATTTAGCTGTGGAAACTTTTGATATAGACTATAATTGGGGAAATCCTAAAATCATTGAAAAACGGCCAGTACAAGAGTTGTCCATTTTGCTTCAGATATTTTGAAAAAGTCGTTTTTTAAATATCAAATAATTCTATTTTTACATGGAGAAGAGGAAAACCATAAATATATTTAGAAAATTGGTGCACTGAGCTATCATTTCACTCTGAAAAAAATATGTAAAGATGAATTTGAATTTTTTAGGTACCATCTCTACATATAATTACACTAAATTTTTTAAAGAAAGTGGTCTGAAATGTGGTAACGTGCATGGAAGTCAGACTCCTTACCACCACGCCATCGTGCCATTGGTTATTTATAGAGGTTATTTCAGTAATACAGATATTTTCGGGATACAAATATTGCGTAAACTAACGAAAATCCTCGAAACTATTGGCGAAGATTAATGAGTGCCGGGTCAATACTTGCAGACAATACGTTTACGACGCAGTCTGTGATTCCTAGTATAATATTTCGTTGGGAGTTCGATTCCCAGACCCGTTAAACTTTTGTTTTAAAACCTGTATTTACTTTTGTTTCCTTCAGTACGATTCAACAAAAACAAAACGAGTTAGTTAATCTAGTTCTAACTTGTTCACTAACGTAATGTTTAAATACACTCCGCCTTTAATATGGTCTTATGTTTTTCAAGCTTTCCTGTGATATTTTTAACCTGTACGGGTTAGTTTTATAAATTTTATAACAAGCTTACACATCACTTTAATAAAAGCATTGCCCGGTAATAATTTCAGTGCCGACTGGGTTATACGAAAATACTAATAGAAAACGAAACAATGAATTCGAAACCAGGGAAAACAAATTTACACAAAGTATGTAATGCAAAATAAACGTCGATCGAATGTAAGGTTCGAACCGTCAAAACTATCACTATAAAATGAACATGTATCCATCCACCCAACCTACTGCGCCATCAAGCCAACTGTTGGTATCCAGCGTATATCTTTACTTTAAACGAGAGTGTTATTGATTTTTTTTAAATTAAAAACACAATACTGTGCGATACCTATAGATACTAGTAAGTTTTGATAATGTGGCAGTTGAGTCCAATAAGTTCAGGGGTGTTCAAAGATAATCCGTCATAAAATTATCTTGGGGCTATATTGCAAAGTAATTATTAGTTACCTGTGTATTGGAAAATAAACAGTGCCTATTGTATGAGGTGAACAGCCACATTATCGAAGTTTATTAATACGTTAGTGACGGAAGCATGAACAGTATATGGTTTGCTGCCCACGTGATGAAAGTGTCATTAAAAAATATTGTCGCGTCTCGTTCTACATTTATATCAATGTTTACAAAGTAAATCGTTGTAACGGTTTATAAAAATGCTTGAGAAAAACTACGAAAACTTGAATGTTCCGTAAATCTGGAAACTAGAAACCTATCAACCATTAAGTGTCATGTAGATATATCAAATAGTGGCGGAATTTGCCTTTCGATGATTAATTATTTTAAAAATCATATTTCACAATGTGTGTGTTAGTTGTTTTAAATTTCATTGGTCAAAAATGTAATTTGAAAATGAGGCTAATGAATGCTGATTGGCTAACGATTGTTTGGATAATGTTTGGTGAATCAGAAGTACTTTTTGAGGAATTACATCAACTTGACCAGAACAAATGACGATGGTAACGATGGACGTTTCTTGTTATATAATGGGCGAACCATTTTGAAAACATAAATTAGAAACGTTTATAGCAAGAATTTTCTCGAGAGGAAGTGGTTTTGCTAGGATGATGAAACTCTAACCAATGATTCCAGAGCTTTCATGATTGCCAGTGACAAAGAAAAAACCTTACAAGACTCTGATTGATTCTAACATGACGAAAATTAAAACAATTTAGGTGAGTACAATCTCTTTATACTTGTTCCTGGTTACTAGTTAACTGTGAACCATATTAATCTGTAATACTTCTGTGTCTCAGAATTTGCATTTGCTTTATAGTTTTCTATATATTTGCGACTTTCTGAATTACAGTCATTTTAGTAGTTATGTCTCCCACCACACAAATCTTGTCCGCACTCTAAGTCAAACATTTCTCATCCGATCTTCACCAAACAGTAAGTTCTCCGCCAAATTCGATAACTAGTCAAATCGGCCTAGGCACTTCTGAATTATGGTCCTTGAATTACCGAAAATCGGCATTTTTACTCTTGTCCACGCTCTATGTCGAACAGTTCACATCCGATCTTCACCAAACTTGAATCAAATGTTTTTGAGCATAACTCCTCGGCCAAGTTCATTAATTAGCCAAATCGCCCAAGGCACTTTAGAATTATGGCCCTTGAATTACCCAAAGTCAGCCTTTTTATTCTTCAAAGGTATATTTGTAGAGAGTAAACAGTATATAAAGACTGTCTTACTATTTAGATGACAAGGCAGTTGTGGGAGACATGCGCTTTTCTCAAAAGCAGCTCTAGTTTAAAAGTAAATCTGTCTCTTGAAAAAAATAAATGTTTAGCTTGTGTTTTAAATGCAAAATTCTTGCAAATGCTGAATTGAATAAGTAATAATTTATTTCGATCTTAAGATCAGTTTGTTGATTTCCATTATATATATAGAAGGAAGTATGCTGAACATGTTTCCTGATTCTGTTAGAACTTAGTTTTACTGTAATATCCAAAACATTTTTCTTGTGATATCTTTTTTCTGATTATCTAGTAAAGCACAAATATTTGATTGATTACTTAATTGACTTTGAAGTATTGTTGGCCAGTTTCTGTAAGTCCTCTAGTTTTTCGATTTCGTAACCCAGAAATTTGGCAAAGGTTCGCCCACTTCAGCCATTGATACATTCATTCCGGGATTCTTTAAGACCGGAGTCGCTTTCTACCATATGTCAAACAAAAATTATGCTCTTTTTGAGTAAACCTTGTGTATGAAAAATGGGGAAATTTCTCCTCTTTGAATATATTTGTTGGCTACACACAAATTTTCGTAGATTGTTTCAATACTGCGTTCAAATATAAGAATTTTGCTTATATAACTGGTCTGAATAAATTAAAGGCTCACTGTTAACAAATTATTCCAAATTTGACATTTCTACCAAAATTTAGGGTTAAAATACCCCACCCCACTCGATTACATTTTTGCCATTTTATACCTCGTACAAAATGAAAATTACCAATCTTTGACATACACTCAATAAATCACAATCTTAATATTTCATTAAAAATGTAATATTTTGCAATCAGTTTAGGTTACAGACAACGTGCATAAAAATGTAATACCTATAAATCACATGCTGTTTCTCATTAAATCGAGCTTATTTGTGTTTCATTCAGAAAGTTTTGGTGTACCAATAGTTTCCTCCTATTTAAGATGTCAAAGTAAGCTTACTTGTATGATTTTGACTTTTAGTTGATAAAGATACTTTCAAATGTAACATACGTAACATCCGCCACTCAAATTTTCCCCCTTTGAAGAATTACAACATTGGAAAACTTAAAAAAACAATTGCAATTGCATGCTTTTGATTTCAATGACCGTTTTTTTTTGTTCGACTTAACCCGTTACTATTCCCAAATATAGGATGTCGACAAACTATAGTAAAACAATGAAAATCTCTTTCAGCATCTATGTAAAAAGAGCAATGATTAGCAATTTGTATGGCTTCTGCTTAAAAACATAAATAGCATATTGATATTTAACTGTACACTTGGTTACAGTGTGTGCGCAGTCTGAATACTTTGACTTTCATTCAAACGAAATACAAAGCATGGGGGTATCTAAAAACAGAATATACGTTACCTGGGTTTTAAAGTTCACTTATTCAATTTCATTTTTCGTATACTGTACATGTATTATTAATTATTCCATGCTAATAAATAAATCATACTTATTGGCATTGCAAAGCACTAATTAAATTAGTTTTTATACCATTACAAAGACGAAACATACGTTACCATGATTACACGGAGCATTAGGTAACATTAAAGCTAGGTTTAGTTTTTTGGGTTTCAAGGACTGTGATGGTTTTAAAGACAGAAGTTGTTATATTTTCAATGCGTGTTATGATATTTATGGAAGGTAAGTTTGTATGTTTACTGAAATTATCGGTTTATATACATTATGTATTCAAAGTTGTTTATGTAATTCCTGATGTAAAAAAAACATTTTGAAGTTAAAGAACATCATACAATGCAGTACAACTTTGGGTAGTGAAACAAATTAAATTTGGTAAACATGTTTCTTCAATGAGTTCTGTTTCTCTGAACATAGTGATTTTCAAATATCACTTAAACTGTGTGGCGGAATTACTGAACTATCATACTACATTTCCTTAACGAAATTCTGAGTTCTTAATAAAATTCAACATTCTACTTTTAAACTATTAACAAACTCAAACAAACTAGTTCTTTCAAAAGATGATTTTATTTCAACTTTTAAAATATAAAATATCTCGGTATGGAACTGAGTTTAAAACATTAAATCTAGTAAGTGCCTTTATCTAAATTCGGTAACGTATGTTTCAGAATTACATAAGAGAACACATTATAACACCAATGTACACCATATGACAGAAATATGCTCTAATTTTGATGCTAGAGGTTGCGAGAAGTCACTTTTTGGCATTAGTATCAGAATAAGTTCATCATACATGCATACATGTCCGCACCATTTGTTTGGAACACGCCAAGTGGTGCATTGTAGTAGTATTATTAAATTACAACATAAAATGGACTGAAACATACATTACTTTAAATATCAATTACAACAATACGAATTAGTATTGACCAACAACAAACAGATACGATACACGACTTCTTGACTCCAGGACTTGCGTAATTTATAGCTGTGAAGCTCATTACTTTCCTGTTAAAAATTTGTGAAGCAAATGCATGACTATAATAGATGTATTCTTTATAGTTTATTTCAGAGGCATTCGCACTGAATGGATTTTGTTGAAGGATATTGAAGGGATTTGGCATTGTGTTTATATCTGAAAATCTCTATTTAAACAAAATAGATAAAACATTCAAGCATCACCAAAAGGGTACTCAATATATATATGTACATAAATTGTTTTTGATAGGTTTAGAACTGTCTAACTTATTTCGATTGTGTAATCAGGATTTTGTCCTCCAAAAAGAGGTCGTAAATACTTACCAACATAACTGTTTCTACAAAGATCTTTTTTACTTAAATTTTAAAAGAAAATGACACTTTCATTATATGTTCAATTCTCCATTTCGCGTTATTTTACTAGGATACACTGTATATTTTAATATCTATCAGGCATCCTTTTTTAAATAAAATTAATATTACATTGTAGCTACATTACAATGCTTTGAATAAAAACTGAGAGTAACATGTTTATTTTAAAAGGAATAAAACCAGCATTTAAATTATTTTTATTGTTCGTATATTACGTACACATTTTGAAAAGGGAACCAATTGATTAAAACAAGAGAAGTAGCTCAAATTGGTAACGTAGTTTTCAATGAATAATTTTAATAAAATCAGATGACCTCCATCACAGAAATGATTTCTTAGATCTCATCCATACTATGTTTGCAAACTTATTTCTGGCGGCCAGTTTGAAAATGACAGGACAGTATCTTTATAAGATTTATCTGAATTATATCCGAACTTAATCCCTTGAAAACTTATTTGAATTGTTTTATAATTATACTGAATGTTTGAACAGCAGTAGCTCGTCAATATTTGTACATGTAACCGATTTCAGGTGGTCTAGTTAGTACTTATGTGGTGGTTGGGGTAAATAAAGATTTATTATAATAAATGTCACATAAATTTCTTGTTCACAATCCAAATCAGCGTTATCCCTATGTAATGCTAAATTGTATTCATTATACACCAACAATTTTAAAATCATCATCAAATTTTACTGACATGTTGCTCAGACCGACATCCACCCTTAAACGTTTCATGAATAATAGTATAACATCATGGTATAGCTCAACCTTTGACTAATTTCTGGGTTACGACTTTCAAATTTTTTGGCCTTGGCCCACGGACCATATTTTATACTGGTCAAAAATGAACTTTTAAAGTGATATTATGAGTATTTTCCACTTAATGAAGCAGTTTTGGTGAGACAATCGCAATTGTTGACAGAAAGTATTATTAGTATTATTCTTCTTAGGTAAAAGATTCCTTATTTCAATTGTTCTGTGTTTAGTGCATAGTTGTCGACAGAATATTTATTGCCATTGTGTGACTGTAGACTAATGTTGCGGTATTTTACAATTTGAAGTAACTTTTTAGTTCAATAATCTGTAGAATCAAGTTTAGCTTTTTAAATTGCCCTAAGTAAGTTGAAATTAAAATCGTGGTGTAGTAGCAAAAGGGTCTGTGTAAATTTTGCAAATTTCTGTAAAGAAGAGCCTAAAATAAAGTTCAATGCTAACATGGACAAAACTTTTGCAGAAGTGAAATTCGGTATCTTGTCTTATAGACAATGGAGCTTGTATATCATGTATCTCTAGAAGATTGTTAAAATAAATTGCGCCTGAAGCAAAGGTGTCTAGCTCAAGTACTGGCAGTGTTCTACGTATCTGTGGAGAAAAATTGCAGTTTTAGGGGAAACACTGTTAGATTTAGATACAGACAGTTTGGTTCTGAAGCAAAAAATCAGAGTATTTGAAACGCTGCATGCTAAGGTCATATAAGAACTAGATGTTCTGAGAATAAATGCTGTTAAAACAGACTGTGGAGCTATGAAGTTGACAATACCTGCACCTAGAGCCAATAAGTCAAGTAGCTTAGGGGAAAATCAATTATTAGAGTGTGTTACTGTTTCTACGTTTCCAGATCAAAATGCTCCTTTAGTGCTGGCATCAACCATCAGTGAGGTGATAGTGCCACCTCACAGTGGGATAATTATCCCTATGCATTGCATGTTCCACAATTAGCGGATAAATCCTTGGTTATTTTAGAACCAACATTATAATTGTCTGGAAAATATTCACTGGCAGGTGACAGTTTGCACTATTCAGAATTATAAGGGATCATATTAGGTACTGAATACCACAAGTCTGTCTGTATTTCTAAAGCCCATGACCACTATAGATGAAGTTCAACAGGTTACAAACATTTAAGCCTGATGTTAGTGTAAATATTGCATCAACTAGAAGTGAATATACTCCTGAGTTTACAAGAGAACAGATAAAGATTTAGGGATCAGTCTTGATCAATCAGTTTGACTGAGGAACAAAACGAACAGTTGTATGTACCATTAGGTAAAAATAGGGATGTGTTTGCTTAAAACATCTTAGAATTAGGGGAGACAAATTTACATTATCAAACCATTCATACAAGAACTAAAAACCCTGGTAGATGTCCCCATATCGTCAGACTCCAGCAATGCAAAAGGTCATAGATAAGCAGTTAGATGAGTATCTGGAGGTTGATATATTAGAAAAATCGACATACTCCTATCAGGCCCCTGTTGTTTTGGTACGAAAGGGCAACACAGATGAGTTCAGGTTGTGTGTTGACATTCGTAAGTCAAACCAAGAAACTGTCGCCATGTCATACCCTAACCCGATGTCTTTGATACTTCGGCTGATGCTGCACCTAAAATCTTCTCCTCTGTAGATTTACGCAGTGGATTTTTTTCAGGTTTCATAGGCTCCAAAGACAAAACATAAGGCCGCCTTCATTACTCATTGGGGTATTTTCAATTTTAAGAGACTACCTATGGGTATGTCAAACTCCAGTTTAACGTTTCAAAGCCTAATGTGCAAATGCTTGAAGGAAATGAACTTCAAACAAGCAATGATTTATGTTGATGACGTCCTTCAGTTTCGTAAGACGTGGGATGGGCATCTAGCAGTAATTTGACCATCTTAGGTCGGCCAATATAAAGCTGCATCCAGAGAAAAGTGTCTTTGCCAAACATTCAATTAAGTGTTTAGACCATAATGTATCAAAGATGGCATCAGAGGTAACCCTGAGAATGTTGACAAACTAAGAAATTTCAAAAGACCCCAAACTGCCAGACATGTGAAATCTTCTTTAGCCACACCAATTTTTTCGTCGTTTTGTTGAGAACTTTGCCAAAATAGCAGCCCCTTTTAAATAGGTTATTAAAAAATCAGAGACTGAAGTGGAGCCCAGAAGCTCAAAGTTCTTCTGATACCCTAAAAAGAAAACTAACTGAAGCTCCTGCTTTAACTTAATTTACCGAACAATTTAACTATGGTAGAGTGAAAATATGAGGAGATCTAAAGGTGAGGTACCTCTGTTAACAAGGCATGTTATATACCAAATTGGTTTATAATGTCTGCAGTATCTGGAACTGCCTGTACAAATTGTCAAATGTGGTGGCCTTCCGAGAAATCCAAGATGGCGTCCAAGATGACCGCCAATATATGCCAATTCGTGAAAATTTTATGTAACAGTATGGCAATTTACTTATAAAGGTATTGTTAAATACTTTCATAGAAATCACTTATATTACACTGTATCTCAAATTGACATACAGCACTGTCCGCGTCAAGGTCAATTTCATTTCAAGGATTTCAAAGCATGCCACATAAGGATAATGAACTTTTATTTGTCAATTATATCTAAATAGAATGTTTAAAACTAAAATTTAGGTTAATAACTATTTTCAAGTGTCTTGTCAGTACTGATGGTCAGTCTCAGCTGAAATTTAACTTTGAAGTTTTAGTAAAATTGATATAAAATTTTCAAACTGATTTTTAAGGTTTTTGACTATACAAGTCTATTTAAACCATGTGCCCCTCCCGACCCCCTTAGGCCAGTTTTAACCCAAGGGGATAATTTGAGCAATCTTGTTAAAGGACTACTACACAATGCTACATACCACTTATCAAAGCTCTAGGCAATGTGGTTGGATACAAGAAGTTTTACTTATATATAACTCTATATAAACCATGTGACACCGGGGGCGGGTTCATTTCTGACCCTAAGGGGTAATTTGAACAATCTTAGTAGAGGATCACTAGATGATGCTATATACAAAATACCAAAGCCCTAGGCCGTGTGGTTTTGTACAAGAAGATTATTGATGTTTTCCGTATATAAGTCTATAAAAATCATGTGACCCCTAGGGCGGGGCTATATTTGATCCTAAGGGGATAATTCTTGGTAGAGGACTACTAGATGATACTATATACCAAATATCAAAGCTCTAGACTCTGTGGGTTTTAGAGGACATCAAGATGATGCTACATAGAAAATATCAAAGCACTATGCCCTGTAGTTTTCACAAGAAGATTTTCAAAGTTTTCCCCATCTAAGTCTATTTAAACTATGTGATCCCCAGGGTGGGGCCATATTTGACCATAGGGGAATAATTTCAACAATCTTGATAGAAGACCACTAGATGATGCCACATACCAAATATCAAAGCCCTAGAACTTGTGGTTTTGGAAAAAAATATTTCTAATGTTTTTCCTTTCGGTTGCTATGGATACCAGAGTTCATTATGGAATTCAATTCTTTGAATATTTTTTTAAATTAGACCATCAAAGGATCATCCCTGTGAAGTTTTTTCACCATTAGCCTTGTGGTTCAGGAGAAGATGTTTAAAGGAAAGTATGGACGGACGGACGACTGATTGGCTCCTGAGGACGTACGGACGCCGTTCGGTGACGGTCACAATACTCAACCAGGGGATCTAAAAAGCATGCAAATAACCTACAATGCCGTAACACCCCTCAGCCCCAGTGACAACCCGCACCATTTTTGCAGTGAAGGTAAGGAAGAAAATATTTTACAACTGACATGGATGATATTTTTTTCTGAAGGTATGTGTTATTTAGATACCTTTTTAGAATATAAAGCAGTTTTAATCCCACATACTCTTAAAATAAGGACTTTTTGGATCATACCCGAAACGTTAAAGTAGCATGGAGATAAAACTATTGATATTCTTGTGTGTTCTTAATATATTTATTTAAAATCAAGACACTCACTATCGACAATTTCTTCTTCATTTCATCAATTATGACCTTTATCAGGTATCGAAAAGTTTATCCAGCAGTTACAATTATTGGTAAATAGCGTTGAAGTCGATTAAATATCGTATATTAAAAGTTAAAATATTGAGCAATATCCTCGCCTAACTTCACTGACATTTAAAACTAATAAATATATTGCTGAAATAAAACGGTAGCTTAGAATACGTACAGCAGTCAGAAAACATTAAAGAGCAACGTTACCTTCATCAACTGATTTGCTTTGATGCCTTTGGGGAGAACTAGCATTGTCTTCAACAGCTGCCTGTGACCCTTCTGCTGATTGTTCGCCTTCTGATTTAAAAAAGGAAAAATGACACTTTTAAACTATATCTTCAAATTTATCAGTTCAAATTATATCTCTTTTCCCGTTACCTGGACATATGCCCCACTGTGTTCCTTTGTTTGTTCGTTTTGTCCTCTTGTGTAGGCTTTGTGTGTGTGCGCGTGTTTGTGTGTGTGTTCCTTTGTTTGTTCGTTTTGTCCTCGTGTGTTGACTTTGTGTGTGGGCGCGTGTATGTGTGTGTGTGTGGTGTGCACGTCTGCGTGCTGTAGGTTTCGTTTTGGGGAGGCTGCGATTTTGGTACGTGGCATTCCCTGTTTGATATTTGTCTTTGTGTTTTATATGATTAAAATCAGGACAATTTCTGTAATATTTCTTCTGATATCCACTAGTGAGTTAAATTCAAAATGCATGAACCGAAGATGTAAAACAAATTACTTAACGAAATGTGTGGTCTGACAATATTCATCCACCCGTCAATCGAAAACTCACAACTTTTAGATTGACAGTCAGGAGTATAGACTCCTCCGCTATCAATCGAGCACTCACAACTTTTAAATTGTTATTTATATTGGGAGTATAGATTTAGACCGGTAGTCATGTAGCATGTTAACTTTCATCGTCAACCAAACACTCACAACATTTATATTTATAGTCAGATAGAACATTCATCTTCCCCGTCAATCAAACACTAACAACCTTTAGATTGGTAATCAGGCAGACAGTTTACCTCTCTCGTTGATCGAACACTCACAACCTTAAGATTGGTAGTCAGGGAATACAGTCACCTCCCCCGTCAAGCGAACACTGACAACCTTTAGAATTGTAGCAGGAATGATATCTTCAAGTAATACCTGTCAGTATATTATTTCAAATCTTTACAAGAAGTTTTACCATCCACCGGGATACCTCCACCTTAATTCAATTTTACATTATATTTTACTCAAACCAGTTTTCAGTGCATTTTCTTCTTAAAGGTCCATACCATATGTTGATACCCCTCTATATACATGTATAATGATGGTCATTTTTTTCTAAATCTTATTTAAACGATGTTTTATACTTGGACCTTCACATGTTTAGTCTAATTAGTAATTAGGGGATACTTATGTTTGCCTCCTTTTGAAGGACCTATTTATTGCAGTTTTGGATGCATTTTGTACCATCTTTTAAATCATTAACTACCCAGTATTGGACTGTTGCTCCATTCGTGTAATTTTCATGATTCTTGCCTTGCTGCAGTGGTCAAGGCAGGGTTGGACAATGGTTTTAAAATTTCAATTTCTCATATTGATTGTGTACATGGTTTCTAGAACATTCATAACTTTTACGTTATTTTACTATGTCCCCCGTTTTTGGCGGGAAGTTTTGGCTAATAAATAAGGCAGGTTTGCCCAGTGGTGGGTTTGTTCTGTGCTTGGTCGCCATTTCACTGACCTGCCTGGACCTCTCTCTACACCCCCCCCCCCCCCCACACACACACACACACACACCAAGATATTTTAATAGAAAATTTATTTGCTTTATTTTTGAGCTTTATTTTCCCTTCTAAAATCAAGACCGGTAAAATTAGGAAACATCAGACAATTGATTTTTGTTATTTTATTGAGTTGTTGAAATTTTGGTAAGTTTTGAAATTTATTTTGTTGAAATTGTTGAAATTTAACAATCAGGAAGATTGGTCAATAAAAAAGTGTGAACTGTAAAGAATCTTTTGTTTTACTTAAAAAAATATTCAGAAACTATAAAAAGAAATTGATCGAACCTGGGAATTTCAGAGCATAATATTTTGGCCCCTGTTACAGAATGGTTGTCAGTAATTATTATAGTCACCTCCCCCGTCAATAGAACTCTCAAAACTTTTAGAATGGTAGTCTTGGCCTCTACAGTTAGCGAACAGGTTTTTTTTAAAACTTTATAAAGTAATAGTTTATGGTAATGATTTATATACCTGCTTCCTTAATGGCTGCCTGTACCTGCTGTAAATTCACAGAAGGTGTAACTGTTATTTTTGTATTTAACTCATCGAAGACAGCTTCTGATAATTCATTCAATCTATTTGTAGCTCCGCCAGTTTCAAACAGCGACCATATGTGTTCAATTCCTTGTACTGATGCAACCTTTATCGGCACCCGTATCGTGCGTTCATACTTCGAAGTTTCATTTGTTTTCGCTCCTGCAAAATATACATGTTGTAAACACAGTATGAGTCTACATTCCACTATAAGGGTTTTGATTTCATTATCAATTATCACGTAATACATATCTCCACACTTAATAATGTGTGATTAAAATGTGCTTCTTCTGTAAAACTGCACATTATGAGAAAGAAACTGCCGAGGGCGATCTCTTAAAAACTCAGTGGTCGCAAGCACGTTCATGACTGAAAAAAGATAAATCATATCCACTCACTTAGTTCATCTAGCAGGTCCTTCATACATTCTGGTGTAACTGTTGCATCAAGTCTAAATTGACCGCTCACATTAGGAAAAGTGGAACTCAGTGCAAGGGCAAGATCCTTTAGCAAATCCAGGAAGCTTCTGCTCTCCAAATACATCAGCATGTTTAATATGCCTATATAAGTGGTACACTAAATTTAAGAAGGATGCACTTGTGTTCGCGGTAGTATTCCACATCAGGCATGTTTTCAAGTCTTTAAGAATCTGTCAACAACGCTGCGAATTCTCGGGTAGTCATTTTCGTTTCCGACTTTCTTTATTGCTTTATTGATAACCGTTGTGATGATTCCTTCAACAAAATCTATGTCCTTGCTTTCATTTACAGCTCCACTCAACGTTAGCTCAGTATCTGTAACTGAAAGAAAAATTCTGGAAATCCATCAACTTTAAAAAATGTACTAAACATTGCTTACTTATCTGTTGTCAATGTATTTGTTTTAACTAAAATACTATTGTAAAAAAAAGACATAATTTCGAGTTATCCAGATAAATGTTGTGGTAACGATACGTATTTATCGCTTTAGTTAAGTGATGCCAGAAATATGCAATCGTACAATCATATCAAATATGTTAACATATTTTCATTTTCTAAACCTTCATATATTTTTCTACGAATACCTTTTATAATCTTTTCACTTCGGTCTTCAGTCACACTGATTTTGTTTAATTTGTCCATTATGTCTGTAGGAAAAAAATGTGCTGTGAAATATTAGCTTATTTCATATTAAAAAAAACACGGCATAGAATTAAGCGTAACGAGCTAATATTCTTTTAGTACAGAAAATAATAAACTGGATATTTACTAAAGTTTTAAGCAGTCACACATACATCAGTAGTCAAGGTGAAACGTAGCTGAGACGGTTCTTGGGCCAGAGATGACTTTTTTGTAAAAAAAAAAAAACAACACAATTATAATAATCAATGTTGCCTACTTTTTCGCTACGAAATAATCTAAATTCAAAATATACTAACAAGGATCATAAAAAGACAGATACCTTTTTTCATTTCGGAAAGAAATTCGTTCTGGTTTCTCAATTTGTTCATTACCGCCTGCAACAACGAGTGTTCTGTATCTTCTATCTGTTTCGTAAGTTCTGCTTTTAATGATGGGCTGATAGGGCCAGTTGTGCATTCCTGAATGATCTTTAAACAGTCGTCTTTCAGCTTTTCGCTTAACCCATTCGACAGTGAAGTGAGTGCGTTTTGTAATTCCTTCCGGATGTCTTCGTATTCATCGGCACTTAGCGACGAAGAATAAGTATGGGCGTACATCTCATCCCTCATACACTTTATTGATTTTAAGTCATTTTTCTCATCGTCGTTAAGTGACCTTTTAAAAACTCTCAGTGACACCGTTGTAAGCATGGCTAAATCCCATGTTTCTACGTCGGTTACTCCAGCAACTGGAAACAATTTCTCCCTCTGTTTCTTTACAAATGTGTGCTTGAATTTTCTTTCGTGTTGTTTTAGAAGTACATCAAGATTTCCCCCGGCCTTTCGTAGTTCTTTGTACAAAGTTTCTTTTGACATCAATCGCCCTCCTTTCAGTAGCAAAATGGAGGCTCTCAGAAAATATTCCTCTTCCTTGGTAATCATGTCTTCTGTATTTGGAAAGCTCGTAATCTATATTTCAACAAAACAACGGAACCTTAGAGACCCTACATAACTGGACTGAACAACAGAAACACCTGGAAAAAAAGATAGTAATTCTACTCTTATGCGAAATAAAGGGCAAAATTAGGGATTAATTTGGTCAGGTCGGTTTTTTCCGCTAAAGGCTGTTTCTGTGAAAACGTATTCGAAAGGTCATTTTAACTGATTTTGTTACATGTATGTGACTTATATACATGATATATAAATGTAACATGTTTAAGCTTAACGTTGTTGGACGATTAAAGCACAAATACCTTAATGCAGAGTGGATCAAAATAACTATTTAAAGCGCCCTAAAGTTTGTTCATTTTATTTCCTGAAATAACATTATATCATTTTTCAAGGAGATAAATGCACAAAACTTTCTAATAATTTCTTTCCTTCCTAAGTAATCCTTTAAAACACTATTGTAATTCAGTAAAATTTACTCCATACCAAAAACGTACGATATAATTCCGTTCTAATCTACGCGTGTCGTTTTCAGAAAATGGCTATATCAGTTTAAACATGTTACGTGCTATTAAACGCGTTTAATTTCAATTGTAGTGAATATTTTGTAGAGATCCCGGGTATTTTAACAACTGTATTATCAAATATTGGATGATAATTCATTTCATTTGTGTACAATATGCATGTATTTATCAACCACTTCAGCTATGATCTTCCTGCACAAGTCCAATTGCAATTTTTCAATAGCCTATTGCAGGGGTAACAAGAAATATCTTTTAAACAGATAAACGGCGCATTTACATTTAAAAAGACAGTAGTTTGGTATATTCATAAACACAGTGGTACTTATACATATTTTTCTTGCCCGCCCTGTGCAGGCGTGCTTAAAACTGTGATATTTACTGTTGATTTTCTATGCAGTTGAATAGTCACAACACGATACTTTGGTGCGCTTTAATTTTATTTTAGCAGACGGGCCTCAAATTGTAAACGTCTTTAATAAAGGTTTATTGTTGTATCATTTTCTGCCAGGTCACAAGGTTTTTGTGTTTCGACCTAGGCCAAGTAAATTTGTGTTTTTGCTTCTCTGCCTCGCTCTATCGATTCGACAATATATGTATTTAGATATAATTTAAACATTATTTTCGCGGATCAGTTGAAATCTAACAATGAATGAGCATCACCACCTTTAATATCCTGTATCAGTTGAAAATGTGTTAATTCAGACCTTAAAAAAGAAGAAGAAATAGCTTGCATGTAAACCAAACAATATTTTACATATGAAAATATGCACCTGGAATCCCGGGGAATCCCACGTTTCGACTAATCGTTACAGACATAACATGTGATTTTTACTGACATTCCCGTGCGTTTTTTCAAAGACGATAAGTCGAATTTTCATTGGTCCAGGGAGTCATGCTTGATTTGCATATTCAGTGAATACAAACGGCGGCGCCGAAAAACTAAGAAAATGGATAAGAACTGTAAGAAAACCAGATATAGCAGGCTTGAAAGAATCTAATCAATAATTAAACTACATGTATTACATTGCGCATGCTCGTTTTATTTTTGACTGTGTTAGAGCCTAAGCAATAATTTAATACTGTAAACTTTTAAGTATATACTGATTGCTTTTCATGTTTGGGTTTACGTCACACCAACACGATTGTTGGTTATATGGCGACTTTAAAACTTTTGATGGTTCAGGAGGGCGCACAGAAAGAACCACCAACTTCTGTAGGCAAGCTGAATGGCTTCATGAAATATATCAACACCCTAAGGCCACACAAAATTGATAACTTTGTCAACGGATTTCCCTCACCATCTTTTTTTTTTGGAAAATCAGCTTCCGCACGCTTCAATGTTTGCAGACTGATTTCAAAATTTCAGAGCGGGCTTTTTTTCAATGTTTTGGGACAGGTTTCATAAAATGTTATACTCTATGTCATAATTATCCATTAACACAAGTAGAACATGATTCAGTCTCTGTATTTGTCTCAACAATTGTAACAGTAGGCAAAATTGACGGCTGATATGACAGTAAGCATGTGTAAATAAATTTTGGAAACGTCATTAGGAAGAGTTTTCGCGAGTCAATTTTTTCTCAAGATGAACATCAACATCTCATTATTTAAAACAGTGCAGAGGAAAGCTCCCCAGTCATCTTTCTCACAGATGCACTGTCTGTCATTGAAGCTCTTATCAACAATAAAGCTCCACAGCTAGCCAGAGGAATGCAGAACCTGAGTATAACCTGCAAAGTAGCACTTCAGTGGATTCCATCCCATTGTGGACTTGCAGGCAATGATGAGGCAGACCAACTGGCTAAGCTAGGAGCTCAGTCAGAACAACCAACAACACATGTGAGCTACAAGGAGAAATTCACCATCATCAATGCACTAACGAGACCAAGGATAGAGGAAGACGCTTTTCATCTCCTTGATCGGTCTGAACAAGTGATGCTGGTTAGGCTTCGCTCAGGGCCCAACAAGCTTGAATGCTCAAATCTACAAGAAATACAGACTGGCACCATCACCAACCTGTCCATGTGGTGAGGAAGATCAGACTACGGAGCATATACTCCGGAAATGTAAAAGGCATGACCTGGAGCGAGCTGCGACTTGGCCGACAGATACCTCAATCCACCAGAAATTGTATGGAGGCATTGAGGACCTGCGACAAACCACAAGTTTCATCGAGGCTACTGGTCTGACAGTGTACATGTAGTTGCGTACGAAGAAAAAGAAGAAGAAAACAGTGTCATCAAATAATAATTGGTGAAAAGAACAAAAGTATTGCTACGATCTTTTAAATTCACATATATATGAGCAATAATTGGATAGCAGTTAAATGATGAACAGGTTGTATAATTCAATTCGAACTGCACATCAAGTGTTACATCATGGAAATTTAATTCTGTTTGTGTGAAACAACAGTAATTGTTTCAGGCAGCTATATTTATTACGATATTATTACACATTTCCTCGTTAACTCATCAGCAAGAAGGCAGTAGTTATTATTTACAAACTGCCATTTTCGCTAAATCTCTTAGTCGTAAAAAAGGACTCGTATCAAATACAGTTTCTGGATATCCTCACATGATTTGCCCATTCTAAAATGTTGATCAGATTGCCCATCAAAATAATACTGGATTCGAGTGAATTTCAATTTTAGCAATTTTTAAACTTTTTGTACACACGAGAAATTAAATTGTCTTACTTACCCAGTCCAAAATATCCATGATGTGCATACCTTAAATACCTTGAGACCGGAAATTGGGAAAAACGTGATAAAAATTGAACAAGTCTGTTGTCTAGCCTGTTTGTGCACTTTTAGGACAAAGATAATAAGGGCAATGGAACTACATATATGTGTTTTTGTAATACAATCTGACATTAATTTTTGTAAAATAGCGCTTTTGAGTTTATTTAGGGTTCAAGCCTTTGACATCCGCACATTCACCTATTCCAAAGTTATGTAGAGCCAGGAGCATTAAATATTCCATACTTGTCCTGCTGTTTACCCTCTTTACTTGCAAGAAATAAAGTATTGTTGACATAAATTTGATTATAAGGAATGGTACTTTGCTTCTATCAGCTATGTAAAATGAACGGAGAAGGGGTACGCACATAGAACTTAATTAAGGCAAAAGAATCCTATTAAGCTTACAAACTCTCAATCCAAGAAAACATGTATTAAAGGCTAACTTTTTATTGAAATACAAGAATATTATTTTAGTGTCTATAGATAAATATTTTTTTATTTGTTTAATGGATATCATCAGACCTATTTATCAAAAAGAAACTGAACATGATAATGCATTTATTGTTATGATAGTCATAAGTATGTTTTTCCTTATCTGCCAAAGTTAACTGTTGAAACAAACAACAACAGAAACTGTTAAATTACTCATTGAATTTAAAAGAATGGATGATACGGATTTCCTGGCATCTGACGAAATTGCATTGGAAGTTGACAGACACTAATATATAGACCATGGGTACCTAATGTACTGGTGAGGTGACTGCAGCGTTTTCCATGTACTGTATATGATGATTTCTGTTATACAATACATGAGAGTAACAACTTTCTTATCTTTATGTAGTGAGATAAAATCTTAGGAGAAATTCTTTATGTGGCTAGGGCACTGCTTTGCCTAGGACACTGCTTTGCCTAGGGCACTGCTTTGCCTAGGATACAAACTAAGCCCACACATAAGTTCTATACACTAGGTATAATAAAGAACCTAGGACTAGTTCACTAGAAACATGGTTAAATTGCCAGATTCTCTTGTATCATATCCACCCACCTGCTGTTCCTTCAGCTTGTTTACATCTCACAATATCTGTAGGTATTACAATGTAGGGTGTCCCGGTAAACATTAAGATATATTGGGGTCAAGTTTCGAGTTGCTGTTATAATTTTGTCATTAAACCTTCAGTATTTAAGGATCTTTTCTTCTTTTATGTATTTTCAAGCCTTTTTGGTATGTTTTGGCAGTGCTTGTTGATTCTTGAAACAAGGTTTTTTTCTTCTTCAAATCGCTCCTCGCCCGCTCCAAAAACAGGTGAAATCCAAAAAAAAAAATGTTTTTCGCTCGCTTTCTCCTTATTATTTTTGGGAAAAATCCGATGACCAAGAAATTAATTTGTTGTGGCCTAAGCAATGTTTCGAATCCACAGCGATGAGTGGAAGTTATTGAAGTTATTCGAAGTCAGCGAACTTAACCACTTGGACACGGAGGCCCCTTGATTGATTAATTGATTGGCTGATCGATTTGATCGATTAATTGTGGTTTCATCCATGTTCATTATTATAAATAGCATAATAGAATTAATCATATAGTAACAGAATTCAATATGCATCCACCTGGCCATCCAGTTTTAACTGTGTAGTTGCAACGGGTACGGGTGGTCTTAACTTCAGAACGGTACCTAAAATATAAAAACTACAATTAATATTTTATATAAGATAAGTTTGGAAAGATTAATAGAAATGTTTGTTTCGGCATTTCTAAGCAGGTCGACAGTATTGTAACGTATCTGTTTGTATTGTGCTCATTGTTCTTACATTATGTTTCTGGAGAAATGTTACAGATTTCTGTGGTATACATTGTTCTGCTATCAGTTTAATCTTATTTATTACTGTTTAGTTTATACATCAACGCCGTTGTGAAACAGTGGCTCCAAATAGATAGGAGATGCTTCCCATCGCAGGCCTTCGTAATGAGCATTATCAAACTTCCATCTTTCGAAGCAAGATTTCTTTAGTGGGGTGTGATTGAGATAGCAGAAGTTACAATGGTAACGCACATTTTGACAAAGGAAATTTTGCCAGTCCCCACAAATAACTACTTTAAATGTTGGCAAACATTTCTATAATTGAGTCTGAGGATTCAGTTGGAAAACTATTTGTGATAAACTATGCTGCATCATCATCACTGATATTCCCATAAGCTGAAGTTGTTCATTAAAGATATAATATTTGTGTCTTATCAGAAGTTAGTCTGAATGAATTTTCGATGTTAGTCAAGATTACAGGTAATGATTCACGAAGGCGGTAAAATGTTCCATCAAGTAATATTTTGTTGGAATCCAAGTGCATTCAATGTCGTGTACTTCTAAGGCATGTGTTATTATTGCAGGGATGCGATCCTTGGTGTAAACTATACTCCTCCATGGGTATTACTCTATTCGTTTTCGGAATTTGTGCAGAATAATTTCCAAAAATTATCATTAACGTCACTAAGCCAGATTTCATTGAATAAATGAACATCAAAAAGCAGCCCTTCTCTTTCAAGGATTTCCATTTTTCTCGAAAGCTTTGAACATTAAGGGAGATTCTTCTGAAAATAGTGGACAAAATATGTAGAGGAACTACTTGAAAGTTATTCTGGGTCTGAAATGTCATGGATATCGCGAGCAAGAAGGAGCAGCGACATCAAAGTGATCAGTTCAAAACTGGAGAAGTATTTAAGACATTTTGCTAATATTTTTACGTACAATCCCGCTCTTACCCAATATACATTCAGACATAAGTTTCAAGACAGTAGTTGGGCTAAATTTCCACAGCTGGAGTGAGCATAAATGTGAGAAAGGAGGAAGACAGAAACCCTGAATTGAAGAAAAAAAAGAAAAGGTACCGTGTGGTAAGACAAAGGAATTAAGGATGCATATTCCATTATTTTGTCTCATATATCATACACAAACAGTATGGTGGTATTAAAATAAGTTTGATGTGTATTTTGTAGTGAGTGGAATTTATTCTGTGACAGATATATTCAAAGAAAATGAGGAAGTGTTAATATGTAATAAGGCAATGCCTCAATCGGGAATCGTTACAGTCCATCAGCTTGCCCAGAAATATTCGTTTATCAATTTAAAGGTAGATTTTGATTATAAAAAAAAACAATACTGCCAATATTTGTACTGATGTGCAAGACGTTGCGGCTCGGACAAGTTATGTGGACGCTTATTACGCACAAGGAAAAAAGCTTCGCGACAAAAATCGGTAGGATCGATTCCCTATAACACATCATAATATAAAATTCAAACGGGCCGACAATAGTCTAGCATTTCAAAGACTAATATCCTGCTTTTGCCTGTTAGTAAGGATTTTCTATCAGCAAAATTTAAGGGTGCATGATTTTTCTTTATGTGCATCAATAAAATGGCTAATCCTGTAATCACATGCGGTCTCCCTATAGTTAAATATCTTAATAACTTTTCTAAAGCTACCAGTGGCCTTTTCGCTATAATTTTTAAAACTAACGAAGATAATTCCGTGAAATTTTTAGGACATTTTAAGGAATATCAAAACATTGTTTGATGGAAAACTAACAACAAACATTTCCGTAATTTGAAGATTTTGTATTTTTTTATGTAGCCTCGATGATTTACAAAGTCGCAAGATTTATCCAATAATCTTGACCTTTTATGTCTTGAAAATATGAAATATGAGAATTTTAACTAACTCAGATGCAATTACTCCGGTGTTCTTTTATAAAAGCAATTATAATCACTATCAAACTTATTTGTGATGTTGCATACATTCTTCCTAAGTTTCATTACGTTTGTTAAAGAAATGCGACTGCTAATGTATTTACGGTGAGAAAAGGCTGTTTTGACTTACTGAACGGCCATAAATTCTGCAGACCAGTTTGCAGTTCGCAATTCGAATCAAAAACTAAGAACTGCAGACTAGCCGGCACTTTGCAATTCTAGCGGAGGGGGAGGGAGTTCAGACCCTTAACATTTAATAGTAACATTCAAATAAACTTTCATTATGAATCGTGAACTGCAGACCAGTTTGCAGTTCGCAATTCGAACCGGAATCTAAGAACTGCCGACCAGCCGGCTGTTTGCAAGTTTAATAGAGGATGGGGGGAGGGTTTAACAACCACTTACTAAGTACAGACATTAAAATAGTAACTAATAACCTTCCTTTTACCTTCATTTTGAATCGTTAACTGCAGACCAGTTTGCAGTTCGCAATTCGAATCGGAAACTAAGAACCACAGACTAGCTGGCAATTTGCAATTCTTAATGGAACGGGAGGGAGTGCAGACCCTTAACATTTATTTAGCAATCAGTAACTTAGTACTTAAATTATAAGTGTAACTTTCCAATAAACTTTCATTATGTTCGTGAACTGCAGACCAGTTTGCAGTTCGCAATTCGAATCAAAAACTAAGAACCGCAGACTAGCCGGCACTTCGCAATTCTAGCGGAGGGGGAGGGAGTGCAGACCCTTAACATATAAGAGCAACATTCCAATAAACTTTCATTATGAATCGTGAACTGCAGACCAGTTTGCACTTCGCAATTCGAACCTGAAACTAAAAACTGCAGACTAGCCGGCAGTTTGCAATTTTAATAGAGAATTGAGGGGGTGAGGTGGGGGGGGGGGGGGGGGGGTGCAGACACTTAAAATCTGTTTTACAACCTCTTACTTCTTTGTACTTTCATTTTGAATCGTTAACTGCAGACCAGTTTGCAGTTCTCAATACAGTCGGAAACAGAACTGCATACGGCGGCAGTGTGCAATTTTAATTGAGGGACAGGCAGTGCAGACACTTAACCTCTTTTTAACAACCATTTTCTATGTAAAAGTAAGAGTAACATTCCAATATACTTTCATTCTGACTCGTGAACTCTAGAATAGTTTGCAGTACGCAATTCGAATCGAAAACTGTAATTTCGAATCAAAAACTGATAACAGCAGACTAGCCGGCAGTTTGCAATTCTAATAGAGGGGAGGGAGTGCAGACCCATAACCTCTATTTAACAACCACTTACTAAGTACTAAAATTATTATAGTAACTTTCCTTGTACTTTCATTTTGAATCGTGAACTGCAGACCAGTTTCCAGTTCGCGATTCGAATCGTGAACTGCAAACCAGTCTGCACTTTGCCATTCGTTCCAAAGCCATGACCATCGAAATGCATTCTAATCTGCAGTTCGCGGTGCAGTGCTGGACAGACTGCATTTTGAGATTTGAATCGTGGATTGCAAACAAGATGCAGCCTGCAATTCGAACTGCGAACCGCAGACCAGTTTGCAGTTCGCAATTCGAAATAAAAACTAAGGACAGCAGACTAGCCGGCACTTTGCAATTCCAGCGGAGGAGTGCAGAGTAACATTCCAATAAACTTTCATTATGAATCGTGAACTGCAGACCAGTTTGCAGTTCGAAATTCGAATCGCGGACTGCAGACCAATCTGCAGTTTGCAATTGGATTCCACAGCTATGGGCTTCGAATTGTGAAATGCATTCTAGTCCGCAGTTCGCAGGACAGTGCTGATCAGACTGCACTTTGTAATTTGAATCGTGAACTGTTGATCAGTTTGCAGTTCGCAATTTGAATCGCGGACTGCGAACTGCGAACTGCAGATCAGTTTGCAGTTCGCAATTGGAAACGCGAACTGCGAACTGCAGACCAACTTAACTCAAATCTATTTCCACAGGAGTCTTGCAACGGATTGCACACCCCTAAAGAAAATATTATCTATTCCATTCGAAACACTGGAATTTTTTATCCACCAATCAAAATGTACAGTTTTAATCAGCTGTTAAATGACCTTCACCCCACATATAAACAGGAAGTAAAGGTAAAATCAATACCGGCCTGTGGCCGGAAAAAAAGGTTGAACTGATACGGTATGGCAAACAATTTATCTTATCGTGAATGTTTTGTAGATGACTTGATAAAGTGATGCTATATTAAAGGTACTAAATGTATGCTCGTGCTGCAACACTGGAACAGTTTAAAACTAGTTTTTTCAGTGATTATTTTTTACATAATTTTTACTTTTATCAGAATTATCTTGTTGGTTATAAAATCGCCTATGATCCAACTTAGATCTTATATGTATACAAAGTCGTTGTATAAATATGATTAAAACTGAAGGTGACAGAGTGTTTTCAAAATAAAGAATGTTATTTTTATCAATTAACGGCACATAATTCTGGAACACTGGTTCATCTAAATTGACTGAGATCTTAATAGCATATACATTCTGCTTAGATATAGACTGTTGTAGAAATGATAGAACCATGGTTAAATATAGCGCTCCTTAATATAACTTTACCAACTGATTCAAATAAGTTCGTATTTAAACGTGAGCAAGAACCACCAGTGAGACCAAGTTTGATTAAGGTTGCTCTAGAAATGTGGATGCTAGATAAATAAACAAACTAATCGTGGACGTCGGACTTCTGACGATCCTAAAAGCTAAAATCTGACCATGGGCACTTCGTGCTCTATTTAGCTAAAATTGAATCCAAAATCTTTCGAATGGGTGATATGAATTAAGTAACTTGCGATGATTATATTGAGGATACTATTTGTTTCAGTGTAAGATCTTATTATGTTCATCGAATGAACATTGATGTTTGATATATACATATATATATTTTGATCATACATGTTAATCTAAATTTCTTTTCATTTCATGTTTTTACAAAATGTCAGCCATTTTGTAGTTTCTTGCTTGTGAAAATACCCTAATATACCAATAATACCCTGAAAAACTTAATAAAGTATGTTATTGACGTAAATATAGATACACAATTAATTTCGAAACACATAAATATGCAGAAAAATATAAAAGAATACCTGTAATTTTATCCAGTAAACCTGTTACAGGTATTTCAATCCCCACTTTGCATTTGAATATTTGCAGATAAAATTACTTTGTCAATACAGATAACATATCCTGCCTTTTACACACCTAGTGATGTCGGTCAAACGAACAGATGATTTCTTACGGTCTATGGTCAAAGTGACACGGATTTCAGGGCGATTTCTGTGTTATATGCCGTCATCGAAAACGAAATTAGGTTGGCTTATCTGTTCAATTTTAAATTCATTTTTGATAGTAAAGTGTTATTTAGCCTGACATAAGTGACTTTCATTGAACAGATTAGGTAAATACAGCACAATATATAATTAACTTTCATTAAGATACCATCTATGTAAGGATCGATACTAACGCTGGGTATTTTTTTCATACAAGTAGGCATTACTGGGACTATTATAGATACACGTGCACATTTACAATAAAATAACTTATTTTCTTTATTATATATTTATCATTACTTATTAATTTTATTATTGTCTGATTTCACAAGAATGTTATAATCATTCAAGATATTGAACAAATATGATGTAAAGTCCCAGATCTATGAATTTTATTTCGAATGTAAAATACTTTTATGTAAAAGCTAAATAATTTTAGAAGTGTGCAAAATATAAAACACGTTTAGTTTGTAAAATAGGCAGAAGTGCTCTTTGCTGTTCAGTTTTGTGATAATGATCAAAATGCTGTACAAGTTGTAGGAATTAAATTGTTTATTATTTTGCTGACGCCGTATATATAATGCGTAGTTTTTGTAAAGCCATTTTTATGCTAAATATTTTATATTGTGACGTATACTTGAAGAAATGCCCCTTGTGAACTGTTGACACTGTCCCTATTCTTCTGCAATACACCATCCGTTATCGGTCATACAATGATGAGAATTACTGCCTTCAATGATATCTAAATATGTAAGGTTCTCAAACAGGATCTGCTAACATATATTCGCTCCACCACACTGAGACCCAATGAAAGTATCCTACTTGATTGTCTTTAGGTTCTGAAAGTTAAACTAAGGATTCCTCATAAACTTATTCCTCAGTGGTTTGCATTTACGTAGTTTCTCTATTATAATAATGTTTAAATACAAGAAATTTAAGAAAGGAATGCATTACATTGTTGTGTAAACATTTCTATTAATTTTATTTTGAAACTAATATATAATGCAGTTCTCAAAAAATACAGCTGTAAAAAAATACAGTTGAAAGTTACAGCTGTAAAATGTACATGTCTCAAAATTACAGCTGTAACTTTTTTTAAGGGAAAAATGAGTACTGTCAGCCATCTTTAATTAAATTTGGCGGGATATAACTGAAGTTCACAAAGAAACCACATTTTCTAAAATATTGGAATTTTAACCATTATATATAGAGTAAGTGCAACTGTTTTATTATGTAATGTAGTTTTAAAAGGACATATATATAAACATGCATTAACTATTGACACTATAATTGAAGCTGATAAGTTTAAGTGAAATAATTACAAAATTGTCATATGTTTTCATGACAAAGAAAGAAAACAAGATCTGATGCACAGTATCTATTTTGACTATCCTACTCTTGAATTTTGCAAATGCTATACTAAAAACATATTTCATTACTGTGTAAATTACTTACAAGATAATTTATTTTGCCATTTTTGTAGTAATTGCTACCTTTTCTAGAAAATTACAATTCATCCTAAAACTTTTTGTACCTCTGCTTTCGTCCCTTAAATAATGTCCTCTTTTTCAACACCTGTAATATTTCTACAGCTGTAACTTTGAGGCATTTTTACAGGTGTAACTTTTTTCATTTTTACAGCTGTAACTTTTTCATTTTTACAGCTGTAAGATTTTCTTTACAGCTGTATCTCGTTTGCATAATTCGAACTGTTTTACAGTCGTTTGACAGCTGTAAATTGAAATCTACAGCTGTAAAATCAATGTTGATAATGAAATCTACAGGTGTAAATTTGAAATAATCATGACTGTAATTTTGAACAAAAATACAGGTCTTTTACAGCTGTAAAATTTCATACAGGTACACATATCGCATAGCCGATGAATCAAATTAAATATATTACAACATCTAAATATTCTTACGGTACTGCGCATTTTTGGAGTATGTGTTATTCTTAGAATATAAAATATTGTTTTTCCTGTGTAAATTGTTAAAATTTCAGATAAATCTTTCATTTCGGTTTCAGTTTTAGATTTAGAGCAAATAACATTAAATAATAACAACTTACTTTAAACTTCAATACCATTTTGGAATGCAGAAATATATAACACATAATGTAAAGGGCAACACAACACAAAAACATTTAATATCATTTCTTCATACGAAATGGTTTCGTCTTGCATTTTATAGCTGGAACATGCACTTAACATTAGCGGGAACTTTTGTGGAAAACAGGAGTCTGTTCGTTTTACCTAACCAAGAGGTCGTTCAAGTTATATTTGCTGAAATCAAAACCTGCTGAAACAGTGCGTATTTACTCATAAATCCGGTATAATATAGATCATATGAAATCAACTCTTCGTGTGACCGACATCACTATGTGTAACAACACTCCATATCAGTCAATAGAGGAAACAAAATATTTGTGTTTTGAGCGGATATGGTATATATCTTATCGAGTAGTGATAAAATTTTAATATTTTCAAGATGCTTATTCGGTGGCAAAAAATGGTACTATTTTTGCCAACGTACCATGTTATAACGCGGATGAAGACATAATCAAATTCATAATTCAATAGAAAAAGTATTTCCGGCAGAGGGGCGGAGCTATATATCACCCACAGTGTGAGTGATAACCAGTGACTGAATTTATTTCACTGATAGAATGCAGTATTGTATTTCATTACAGTTAGCATAAAATAAATACATTTATCTGTGTTATCTTGTCGTCCATACCTGTAAATATCGATCAGCCGTTAGCGATCGATATTTTGTTCATACAGTCCTACGACTTACTACCATAGCTATGATTTTTACCACTTTTCTTGGACTTAATTAATACCTAGGTGATTATTGCATGTGAAACCTGAAATCAGTTTTTCACCGCAGGGAACCAGGTAGATCCACTGACTATCATTACCACATGTTATCTCGGGGCAATTACCAGTAGATACAAGATAAAGATCAAGAAACATTTTATTGTATAATTTCATATGTAAATGAATATGCATGCAATTGGAAATAGTCTACTTTCACTCGGTATATACACACATATATATATTAATATAAACAGGTATTTTCAGTGTCACTGTACAAATTTTTTATTCAATAATTGTCCGATTACGTATAGAATCACCTATTAGGATTAATTAATGTATGTATCAAAACTTTTTATCAAGTAAATGATTTTAAATCACTGTCAAAAATGTTCTGTTTTTATCATTTTCTGTTGCCTTCCATTGAAACAGCATGCCTGCATGGTTGTGAAAAGCACGGAAGGCTAAGGAATTGCATGTGTGTTGGCACTTTGTCTTCTGGAAAAACATACATGTACATGGTATTTAGTTGAAAAAGATGAAATGATAAAGTTTTGTTTTAATGTCGAAAGTTAAGCTTTGTAGAACATACTTCAAGGCACTGACCTCCAGATTTAGGCTAAAACAAGATCTTTCTTTCAAACTGAAGTTTGGTTATATAATGAACATTAGAATATGAGTTTTCGTTTATAAACTATTTTATAAATGCCAAATAAAGAAAAATAGATGACCGCGTTGGGAATCGAACCCGGACCGCCGCGGAAATAAAAAAAATCCACTGTCGTTACAATAGCGCTGTGGAGGATTTAGTGTTGAGTACACGTTAAATACATGTATAGATATTTTAATTGTAAAAAGTAGTAAAAACAACTTATTCTCATGTGTTCCCGTAACATACTAGTATATTCGTTCTTAGGAAATATAGTATTAATTTCCAGATATCTAAACAAATCTTATATTTTTGTTGTCGGATAATCTAGAATTTAAATATTATAAATGTTTTCATGCTCGCATTGCAATATTGAGACGGTAATTTTATAATACAAATATGGCAAACAATTCATTGCAAAGCAGCTATAAATATTTGTATACGCCCAAGGAAACGTACAGTGTTATAGCACATTGACCGTCCGTCCGTGAAATGTGTCCGGAGTCATCTTATAGTTCAATTAAATTTTGTGGAAATGTTTATCACTGTATATAATTGATTGCAGCATTATTTTTCCTGGTCGAATCCAAGATGATCGACTGGCAGCCATTTTTTAATTTAAATAATGGTTTTCTACCAGAAGTCATATCTCGGGAATTAGAGATAGGTCTCAGAGATTAGTTAAAGTTTGTGGAAATTATATTACTGTATAAAGTTGATTTCGCACATTGTTTCTGAGTCAGATCCAAGTTGTTCGACTAGTGGCTATTTTGGATTCTGAAGCACTTTTACGTAGCAATTACGGCCCAAAGTCATATCTCAGAGATCAGTAAGCCATTTCCATAAAATTTGTGAAAATATTTATCATAAAATACAGTTGATGCACTCGTAATTTTTTTCCGGACTGGATCCAAGATGGCCGACGTATCCATTTTTGGATTTGGTTTCTGTCTTGAGGCATATCTAGAGAATTAATAGGCAGTTCTCATTGAAAGTTTATGGAAATATTTATTACAGTATAAAGTTGATGCACGCTTACATTTTTCTGGGTTAGATCCAAGATGGCAAACTGGTAACCATTAATTTTGATTTTCAAGTACTTATCCACTTACAAAGCATACGTTTCGGACGTATATGTACATGTATGCGGTACCACTCCTAATTATATTACATAACATAATGTTTCATACCTTGGTGTTGACCCAACTTGTGGAATCTTTCTTCTGTGACCTTTCTGTGGGGTTTGATCCATCTCCCTTTTTCTGGATGCTGTCACTTTAAGGTCACTGACTTTCTTGTGGAGTTCAGTTTGACTACGCGTGAAACAGCTTTCGATATTTTCAACACGAGCCTCTGGTCCAAGGTCATACTTAATTTGTCCCTCGGCCATCTTTATCAGACATCCGTCTTTTAAGAAGTCTGGGAGTGGAGAAGAATGAGATCCTAGCGTCAGGAAATATTGAATGAGACAGCCTATAATTTTTCCAAGTTGCTCGACGGCAGTTTCGGGTGGCATCCATGACTGTGGACTTTTTAACGGTCCCTTTGATTTCGATAACAACTGGATGGATAGCTGTCTTACTTCTGCATAGGAGAAGTCCGTGAACTTGAGGGTTTTTGGACAGTATAAGGCCTTGATAAGAATTTTATACTGAGTGATGTCTAACAGGATCTGAAGCGTTTCTCTGTGATATTCAAACTGAAAGAGACCCTGTCTGAAACAGTCGTGATTCATGAACATTTCTATTGTAGTGTTATGAGTAAATCCATGAAATTTCGGCAAGTAGTCATTTCCTCCAAGGCTTAAAGCAAGAGCCACCTTCTGGCAGATGAATGGATCTTTCCAAGCACTTTCCAGCAGGCAGTTGGATGATTCCCGTTATGTTGTAGACATCGTGTACTTTTCCTGGTTTTTGAAGAATTACGGACACATTGTTTTTGAATCTTCACATCTTGGCCATTGATATGCCAAGGCAAACAGATGCAAAACAATAGGGTCAATATCACCCGAGGTGACAATGCTTGTACAAGACTCGTGTGGTCGGTCTGTGTTCTTGTATTCCATCAGCCAGTCAATCTGTGCCATTTCTGCTTCATGATATTTTTTTATAGAAAACTAACAATACAACCTGTTTTAATCTTTCTCATATTTTCCCTTGTACATAAGTATTTAGTGTCTGACGTATCAACAACATGATAAATTATAGTAATAAAATACTTACCACTATCTTCGTCTTGCTTTTGAAATCATCAAATCTAAGATGAATCACTGGACACACACATTGTATCTAAGTCTTTTCAATTAAATAAAATCATATACACCGGCTGAAACTCAATAAAGAGTTTTTCGTACATATTCTAAAAGAATCATGTAATTTCTCATTATTTTCCACTAACCACTATTAACTGTTTGTTCTTACATAATGTCTCATTTTGATTTCGTATATTCTTTCTAACATATCATTTGGGATCATCAAAAAATAAATCTATTTTATTTATTATTTCCTGATTCTTATCTCAGTGTGCACATGGTACAGCACCCCAGAAACAGCACTGCTGACCCAGCATGATAGTTGGATTTTTATTACTGGTAGTCAATTAACCTAATTAGTGGTACTGATAACTAGAGCATCAGGATGATGCTGGATTTGTCTGTAAGTCGTAGGACTGCATAGGACATTGGGTCTGAAACTGAATATTATCACTAGCTCAAATTACATGATAATTAGCTGAGCGGTCAGCCTCCCTGCATGTTGTCCCTAAAGAGAGCAATAAATCAAATAATGATCTGTAAGGTGCCAGATAAACAACTGATAGAGGAATAAGAGTTTAGTGTTTTATGAACATACCTGCTGAGTATTAATGGTCAGTTTATTGCCTCTGTCCTGTTATCAATTACATGCTAGATCAGAGGCAAAGATCAGATTCAGCTGACTGAGATTTTACTCAACGTCCTGTAACTGATTATTTAGCGTAAGTAGCTCACATAAATATTTCACCACGTAACTTCAAAAATTAAAACGTCAACAGAAAGCTGACACTTTTCTCACTCAAAAGGTGTAGATTATAATTATAGCAGTTACTGTGATTATAGTAATTATTGTTAAGAAACATTATTTTGCGCGTACAGAGTGACTCAAACGAGATTGCTGTTTTAATTCAATCGTAAATCTGATGTGTGATTTAAATCATAATAACAATGATTTTTTTTTTAAAAAAAGGCCGACAACGAATTTACATTTAGTGGCAAACACTGTTTTGAAACTAATTCTGACTCCAAACTTTCAGAAACAAACTTCAGAAACAATACCCTAGGTTTAACACACTTTTAGATGGTGAAGAACAAAGCAATATGATAAAAAATAATTTCAGGCAATAGTTTAGTTACGACTTGCTAATTTTATCAAAATATGTCATAAAATCTTT